>NW_027195032.1:712500-915000 GCF_038502225.1 Cherax quadricarinatus
TCTTGTTACAAAGAATTCTTCAACACTTGTTCAACCTTTGGACGAAGACCTACTTCGACTAGTGGATGGTACCACTATGACCCCGCCTCCATCTGCTTCACGTCACCTCACTACAGTATATAAGCCACGTCTACGGCCCTATGCTGTACATTCTACAAGATTGATGGACTGAACACATCGACTCCAGGTTGAGGGACTGATTACCTCATTCTCCTCCTCTCCTTACGCCTTCCTCTTTGTATTGGACTGATGAAGCCACTGTGTGGCGAAACGTTTCCTGAATAAAGATTTCCATATGCTGCATAAGTGTCTCAATCTTCAACTTGTCGGTTTTTCAAACCATTCATCACAGGCTGTTTCTGCTGCACGCAATCCAACGTACGAGCCACAGCCCGGCTGGTCAGGTACCGAGTTTAGGTGCTTGTCCAGTGCCAGCTTGAAGACAGCCAGGGGTCTATTGGTAATCCCCCTTATGTATGCTGGGAGGCAGTTGAACAGTTTTGGGCCCCTGACACTGTGTTGTCTCTTAACGTGCTAGTGACTAGTAACTAGTAGTGGCTAGTAACTCCCATATTTTTTCCTTCGTGAAAAGCACTTTTGGCCAAAGCAAAAATCACTATTTTAGAGAATAACTTTATTGAACGTAGTTTCAGGATGATGTTCAGATAGTATACTGAAGGATTCAGTAAAAAATATGAAGTCAAATACGTAATAACAAACAGGAAATAAACCGACCTCATCCACATGCAAAAGTGCACTAAATCCAATATCTTCTGTAACTGCAATCAGCTTCGCTCTTGCAATGTACTGTTTGCAATTAAATGTCTGGTACAGCATTCATAGAAGACACGAGTACAAGCTGGATGTCTTGATGTTTCCCTATTCCAGTTTAAAGAATCATTATCACTTTGTCCCCATCCATGTCATGATCTGCAAGTATACCCTGACACAATGGGATTTGGTGGAGGACTCACTTGGGAAGATCTATCGGGCATAAATGGTTTTGCAGACACGGCTTTCTTACGGTGACTGGAACAATACACAAATAACCCGCATTAGAGAAAGAAACTCATGACCTTTGGGTCCAGTTTGGACCATTAGCCATTGTCTAGTAAATGGTCCAAGTAGAACCGAAACGTTGTCACAAGTTTCTTTCCTCTATGTGACGGTTGTATGTTCATCTTAAGTCATAAAGCTGCCACAGAAAGTGTGATCTTCCCAGTAAACAAAACAGTCATCGCCTATTATAATTAATTATAATTATAAGGGAGCGGAAAACCGGTGGGATTATACAGCGTCTCCGGGGGGGATATGGAAGGTATTCAGGATCGGGAATTGAAGCATAGATCCAATTTCCTAGATCAAGATCCCCTCACCAGCGTCAAGGAACCTTCCTTGAGGGGACAGCTATCGCTTGCCTGCCTTACCAGGTCATCTGTATAATTAACACCCTTGTGAGGAGACATAATGTCTCCTGACGACCAAAACAACACCGCTGCTTACCTGCCGAGGTGTTGCATGTGTGATTCGTGCCTGGTCTTAAAGTGAATGTATTTATACAGGACTGGATCACTTCTTCGCGAGATTTTGGAATGTTCATTTATTTCCAACACTGTAAACACAGAATGCTAAATCGCATCCCGTGAAAGCGTGAAGAAATAATTACGTACACAACTCACTACGAAGAACACGATTTGTACGAGATCTGCAACAGGTGGATCGAGTGGAACAGCATAATAATAAGGTATTGAAAGGACACCAATGGATGTAAGTCACTATCTGACTTTCTTGGGTTATCCCAGGTTCTCTACACATATCCTGCTATGTACGATAATCTATGTAACTGTGTGTATACCTGAATAAACGTACCATCACCCATCATGTCCCCTCCCCCAACCCCCATATGGGGTAAGTGATGTGGAACTTCCAAAGTTTACAAGAAGTTGCATGTTGAAAATTGTATAAAATTTCTACAAGGAAAACTTATGTGCAACAGTTTGGAATCTTCAATGCTAAATTTGTCTCGCGTGTGTAAAAGTAAGTTACAGTATTAATCACTGTCAACTAGTCAAGTGTTATGTAAGTGCTTAATTAATATACATAAATCACTCAGATTTTGTGTATAAGTTTGTATTAATAAGAATCAAATGATTTCGTTGTTACCTTAAACGACCGGAAGTCCAGGATAGTTGCAGATAATGTTGATATTCCCTGCACACATCCTAAATACTGCCTACAGTAATCCTAAATATTCCCTATCACTGAATATTCCAAGTATTCCTTGGTATCATGAGTATTGCACATAGTCTGAGTATTCCTGAATCTTTCTTAATACTTCTATTATTCGTTATCACCACACATTAGGATAGCCAGAACCTCGCTATCATATTTGTTCTAACTGCTTATCACTGAGACTTGTATTACAAGTCTCAGTGTTTCGTTTCAAACATAGAGAGTTGGGATTGTTGATGTTGGGATTGTTGCTTCAACAACAACAACAACAACAGCTGCTGCTGCTGTTGTTGAAACTTTTGTTGTTGCTGTTGCTTCTGGTTACATCGAGATGTAACACCCCAACATTGTCGAAACTGCTGGCGCTTTGGAGGACACCTCACTAAATACTGCAAACCTCCGGAGAAGTGCCAGGTCTGTGGTGCCGAAGATCGTGCCGACACATCTTAGTTTTCCCCTCACTTGTCTCAGTTCCAATGAACCTAATCCTTCGTTTTACCGCCAATGAACGAAAAATCCATTGTCTTAAGGCGAGCGAAGGCCTTATGTTATGGCTATCTTTGGGCTCCACCTTCATGGGAATCTTCCTCGTATCCCTTCTTCGCGAGTAGCTAGAAGACCTCCAGCCTAATTCTTTTGTGGTTTTATCCTCTGAAACCCCCACCTCCTTACCTACTCTGCCTCTACTTCTCGCCCAAGTCTCTTCGCATCCCTCCGGTGCTTACAATTTCCGAACAATTTTCCTTTTTGGTCTCGGTGCCTAGTTCTCACCCTCTTTCTAACTCTCACACGAAGGTGGAGAGTTACCCCCCTTCGTGTGGTCCTCTCTTCTTCTGTTCCCCCCGAGACTTCTTCCCCAGTTACCTACCAGCCTCCTTCCTCTCCTGTTCCACCGCAGGACTCTTCTGTCCCCGCCGGCACATCTCTCCAGATTCATACTTCCCCCCCCCCCATTCTCAGACCTCAGATCTCTACTTGCTCTACATCACCTGTCTCTGAAGTCGTGGTATCGGCATCTTCCTTATCCGCTGAGACACTTGACGCTATCTCCGACTCTACTGCAGAGACTAAACCCTCGATGGACACCGGCACATCTTCTTCTACCCTTTCTTATTTTTCACGACTCTCGCATCAATGTTTTCCTGCACAGCATTCTGATTCTCCTTTGCTTACACGCTTTCCGTTGCCTCCACACATTGATTTCACTGGCCCTAATAGCCCATAGATTTTATCGCTTTTTATTGTTGGCATTCCTGTCTTTGTGAATAACGACTTATTTACAATGCAATATTCGTGGCCTTGGGTAATCGGGGAAAGTTCCAGGTGTTGCTCTCCCGTTTTCCCGAGTATATGTCGGGTTACAAGAGCCCAAAATTCGTTCAGCTGTTACTCGTCCCGTTTCGAACTGTGTGCTGTTACATTCTTCTGATCCCTTTCCCGATGAATTATTTAATGAGAGTGCGCTTCTTGCGCGAGTTGGTATATCGTGTCAACAGATCTTCGTTCTCTTCTGCATTATACTGCAGCTCGTATTTATTTGCACAGATGGTATACAGTTTGCTCTCTGTATCTGTCCCCTTCCCGTGCATTCTGCATTTTGATCTCTGCCGTCGCCCATCATGTTAGGTGATTTTAACACTCACCATCATCTGTGGGGAGGGTCCCACTGTGACTCTCGTGGTGATCATTGGAGAGACTTCTCACTTCTCATCCTCTTCATGTTTTAAGTACGGGTGCTCCTACCCATTTTGACTCTCGCACTCAGTCTCTCATGAATTGATCTTTCTATCTGCTCCTTGTTAATTGCACTTCATTACGCTTAGTCTCTTCTCCCAGATATGCACGACAGTGATCACTTTCCTGTTCTTATTTCTACTACGTATTCCCGACAGCCTCGTAGCCCCCATTGGCAATTTGGAAGAGCAAATTCGTGTTTACACTCTCATTTTTCCGCTTTTTGTGGGGACCCTCATTCGTCCTCTACTGATGAGCTAGTGCATCAGTTTCCGACCTTAGTTTTGACTGCAGCGTCACGTTCTATTCCGCAAACCACAGGCAGGCATTCTCAGACATACGTGCCTTGGTGGTCTCCTGCGTGTGCCTGTGCAGTGCGTTTGAAACGTGCTGCGTGGGGCCGTTATCGATATAATCGGACCTCAGATCATCTTTTGGATTTTAAGCAGGCAAGGGCAGTCTCTCCTGAATCACACGCGACGCTAAACACTCTTGTTGACAAGACTACCTCGACTTCCCGTATGTGTGCGGTTTGGAAGAAGGTAGGGAACTTGTGTGACAAGTACACTCCGGACCCAGCTCCTATTTTGAGGGTTGCTGGTATTAGTGTTGAGGAACCTCTTGAAGTTGCCACGGGAATCGGGAACTACCTTGTCCGTGTCTCCCAAGGGCTTCACTCTGTCCCTTATATCTCGCGTTTAAGTCAACCAAGGAGCAATTGTCCTTGGATTTCTCTTCTAATGGAATGGAGCCGTATAACGTACCTTTCACTCTTCTAGAGCTGGAGTCCACGTTTTCCGCTTGCTAGTCATCGGCAGCTGGACCTGATGATATTCATATCAGTATGCTACATCTGCACTGGGAAATTTCCATTGTACTACCGTTTCGCAAACCAGGCACCGGGGCTTGATACCTCTCACTATCGTCCCGTTGTTCTGACCAGTGTAGTCTGCCAGGCGATGGAACGAGTGGTGAATAGACGTCTGATATGGTATTTAGAGATTTGCAATAGTCTTTCTCCTCACCAATATGACTTTAGCAAGGGCCGCTGTACTTTGGATCCCTTACTTCACCTAGATACGTATTTTACGAAATGCTTTTCCTAAAAAACACTCCGTCATTGCAGTCTTTTTTGATCTTGAGAAGGCATATGACACTACTTAGAGATACAGTGGACCCCCGCTTAACGATCACCTCCAAATGCGACCAATTATGTAAGTGTATTTATGTAAGTGCGTTTGTACGTGTATGTTTGGGGGTCTGAAATGGACTAATCTACTTCACAATATTCCTTATGGGAAAAAATTCGGTCAGTACTGGCACCTGAACATACTACTGGAATGAAAAAAGTTCGTTAACCGGGGTCCACTGTATAATAGTTTAGCTCAAGCCCGCTCCTTAGGCCTCCGAGGTAATCTGCCAACTTTCCTTACTGGTTTCTTTTCTGACAGACATTTTCGTGTCCGTGTGGCGCCTCGCTTTCCTCAGACTTTTTTCAGGCCGAGAATGCCCCACGGAGTTGGAATTGTTGTTGTAGCTTGTAAGTGCCTATTTATTAGTATAATTTTACGATGTTATCAGACTTTTTTACGTGAAATAAATATTCTTGTGAACTGTTTCACTCATTGCTTTTTTTTATTAACACATCTGCCGTTTCCCACCTAGGCAGGGTGACCCGAAAAAGAAGAAACACTCTCATAATCACTCCATCACTGTCTTGCCAGAGGTGTGTCTACTCTACAGTTATAAAACTGCAACATTAACACCCCTCCGTCAGAGCACAGACACTGTACTTCCGACTTCCAGGACTCCAGTCCGGCTAACCAGTTTCCCAAAATCCCTTCATAAATGTTAATTTGTTCACACTCCAACAGCACGTCAAGTCATAAAAAACTATTAGTCTCCACTCCTAACACTGATGTATTTTATTATAAAAAATAACACTTGGTTATTGGTCATATAGGTAAAAATTTATTTTACTAACGTATTTAATTATCTTGCAGTATGCCAATTCACTAACGTATTTAATTAGAATATGCCAATTTACTAACGTATTTAATTAGAATATGCCAATTTACTAACGTATTTTAATTAGAATATGCCAATTCACTAACGTATTTAATTAGAATATGCCAATTTACTAACGTATATAACTGGATTTGTTGCATTATGAGTGAAAACACCGTAAACGCTGGAGTGTCTTACTAAGTGAAAGATTTCATTTATTTTGGCTCTGGATGAGCCTATTACCATTTTTTATTGAAATTTGAAAAAACCGATGTACTTTTTTCATGATTTAGCATGTAAATGCTTAATTTAATCGTCCTGGAATCTTCAGTTACGATAACTTGAAAGGCTTCAAAGGTAGTGCTGATGTTTTTTGGAATGTTTTAGCTAACGAATCCCTCTTTCGACCGGCTTTAAACTTCAGAATTTGTTTCCTTACTGTGTGGACGGTTCAGTTTGGTTTCAGACTGTTAGATACCAATATGTCAATTTTACTGGGAAAAAAATAACTTTTTTCCATGCAATTAGTTGTAAATGCCTTATCTAATTGCCTTCTAATCTTCTAAGTTGATGTTTACCGCGTTGGAATCGTCTGCCTCAGTCTGTACCGTTCCTTTTGCTTGCATTGAGGCAAATCAATCTTGGCTTACGAGATAGGGAGACACCTTACTCGGTCTGCTCAGTGGCTACAACACATCTGGTGTTAGTAGGGATGCCAGCATGTATCACCAACCAAACAAGGAACTAATTACATTCCTCCAAAGGGAGCCCTGGTAATGGGAAGCTTACACTGACCAATTAAGCAGAACACACGGAGGTAAACAAACGAAGGGGAGAGGGAGAGGTGAAAGCAACGACCACATAGACGACACAATCATGACCCAAACAAACAAGGTAGTGATACTGTAAACTACATATACCCATTTATCTGTAGGATATCAATACAAGAGTAGGGGAAGAGAATATCAAGGTCACGCTAACCATATAGAGAGAATTCTTGCAAAAGAAACGGAATGAGTTAAATTGTATTGTCGTGCCGAATAATACTTGCGATTTTTGGGTTAAATAGCAAAACACTTCTTGCCGAATAGGGCAAGCGAAAATTTGTGTATGCAATAGTTTTGCAAAAAATCATTCTAAATCGAACGAAAAAAAATATATTTCATTGTGTTTGTTTATTAAATTACTGTAAATTTGTATAAAATGTATTTAGCTGAATTATACTAAATTAAATTGCGCTTTTTATAATAAGGTTAGGCAAGTTTCCTAAGGTTCTTTTAATACAGAGTCATTAATTTTTACAATATGAAGGTAAAATGTATATAAATGTATTGGAAAATTTAAAAAAAAGACTTAATTTTTAACGAGCTCTTACTAATTTTACCTATTCGGCAGAGACTCAACCCCTATAATTTCAATTAAGCGCGAAGAAACAGGTGAGTACGTAGACACCCTTCAGACAGACACCAGTGAGTCCACAGACCCAGACACGCTTCAAACACAGACACCAGTGAATCCACAGACGCAGACACGCTTCAAACACAGACACCAGTGAGTCCACAGACGCAGACACGCTTCAAACACAGATATCAGTGAGTCCACAGACGCAGACACGCTTCAAACACAGACACCAGTGAGTCCATAGACGCAGACACTCTTCAAACACAGACACCAGTGAATCCACAGACGCAGACACGCTTCAAACACAGACACCAGTAAATCCACAGACGCAGAAACGCTTCAAACACAGGCACCAGTGAGTCCACAGACGCAGACACGCTTCAAACACAGACACCAGTGAGTCCACAGACGCAGACACGCTTTAAACACAGACATCAGTGAGTCCACAGATGCAGACACGCTTCAGACAGACACCAGTGAGTCCACAGACGCATACACGCTTCAAACACAGATACCACTGAGTCCACAGACGCAGACACGCTTCAAACACAGGCAACAGAGAGTCCACAGACGCAGACACGCTTCAAACACAGACACCAGTGAGTCCACAGACGCAGACAAGCTTCAAACACAGATACCACTGAGTCCACAGACGCAGACACGCTTCAGACAGACACCAGTGAGTCCACAGACGCAGACACGCTTCAAACACAGACACCAGTGAGTCCACAGACGTAGACACGCTTCAAAAACAGACACCAGTGAGTCCACAGACGCAGACAAGCTTCAAACACAGATACCACTGAGTCCACAGACGCAGACACGCTTCAGACAGACACCAGTGAGTCCATAGACGCAGACACGCTTCAAACACAGACACCAGTGAGTCCACAGACGCAGACACGCTTCAAACACAGACACCAGTGAGTCCACAGACGCAGACACGCTTCAAACACAGACACCAGTGAGTCCACAGACGCAGACACGCTTCAAACACAGACACCAGTGAGTCCACAGACGCAGACACGCTTCAAACACAGACACCAGTGAGTCCACAGACGCAGACACGCTTCAAACACAGACACCAGTGAGTCCACAGACGCAGACACGCTTCAAACACAGGCACCAGTGAGTCCACAGACGCAGACACGCTTCAGACAGACACCAGTGAGTCCACAGACGCAGACACAGGCAGACACGCTCACGTCTTCTCATTCCTAGATAACAAGAGATAATGAAACTGACTTTCAAATTACTTCCTGAAGGTATTATTTATCTATCTAAATAACAGATCAAAGAAAATGATCTCAGCTCAGATAGATGGAGGCCGGAAACGCTATTATTTTTGTTTTTATTAAAAAAATTTTGTTGATGCATTATTGCTATTTAATTATTATTTCGCCTATTATTATTATTATTATTATTATTATTATTATTATTGTATTAGGGAAACGCTGAACTAGTCTGTGAAATTTGAGTCTAGGAAAGGGAAGACAACTCTAGGTCCTTGGATCACGAGCCCTTCACCAGGTGTTTCTCATCTATAATAAGGCTGAAACCATAACGAATAAGTACGGTGAAATTAAACTGAATAATTTCTGGCTAGGCAATAACGATTGACGAATAAGAACACGAAGAGAAGAGAAAGATAAACGGCGAATTGTTTAGCAAAGATGAACAAATAAATGAGAAACACGAAGAAATATTTAAATAGAGGTTATATATTAACCAATAATTTCAAGGGGGTAGGGGATGCGATAAATAATCAATATTATAATTAAGGAATATTCTTTTGATGCGAGCCGATGATAAACCCACATTTAATCAGACATATTTCAACGAATTGCCTGTCTTTATTGCGATCTTTAAGGGTTTATTGCTGTCTTCATGAGAGCCATTCAGCCCGACTCACTTGACTTCCCCAGGAGACTAGTTAGGAGGAGGACTCTTGATGGAACCGGAGGTCTTGATGATACGAGGGAAGTCCTGATTGGACCTGAAACCTGTAGTTATATTGTTTTGGTACTGAAGACCATCTGTTGTCTAACTTGGGTAAATTTAGTGTCCCTGTGAGTCTAGTAATGGTAAGGGGTCTTCATAAGACCTGATGGCTGTAGTGTTATTTGATTTTACAGTTCTATTGTCTAACTCGGTTAAATTTAGTGTCCCTGTGAGTCTAGTAATGGTAAGGGGTCTTCATAGGACCTGATGGCTGTAGTGTTATTTGATTTTACAGTTCTATTGTCTAACTCGGTTAAATTTAGTATCCTATAGCGGTCTGGCGAGGGTAAGGCGTCCTGATAGACGAGTGATCCTTAAGGAACGAGGAGTGATAGGAGAGGTCCTGGTGGGATCGGACCACTGCAGTAATATACTTTTCTGTCATCTAAACTATTCACCACAACTCGAGTTGAACAGGAATAATATCTGTCAACTGGTATGAGCAAAAAATCTCCTAACGCTTAAAATGCTTGAATTGTGACAACGTTTCGCCTATGGCTCTGGTGGCCTGGTGGTTAACGCTCTCGCTTCACACGGTGAGGGCCTGGGTTCGATTCCCAGCCAGAGTAGAAACATTGGACGTGTTTCTTTCCACCTGTTGTCTATGTTCCCCATCAGTAAAATGGGTACCTGGGTGTTAGTCGACTGGTGTGGGTCGCATCCTGGGACACTGACCTAAGGAGGCCTGGACACAGACCGGGCCGCGGGGGCGTTGACCCCCGGAACTCTCTCCAGGTAAACTCTCTCCAGGTAATGGCAGAGTTAAAAAACTTGAAGTCTCTGTTCCATGCAAAACGTTGTTCCAATAAAAGCCTGTTCGTATTTTGTCTTCAAACCAAATACAAGTCTCCTGCCGGAACCTGACCGCTGCAGTGGGTTGCATGGCCACCTGTCATGCACAACAAATTACCGATCATGATGGCCATACCGAATTTAGGCTGCCGTGAAAGGCGTATCAGTAACTCACTGCGCAGGGGGATTTAAACGCCCCTTTTGGTAATTTACTAAAATGCCTTGTCTTTAAGAGCTAAATATAGATATACTCAATAGTGCGCGCTCACCTGTAAGCGAAAATGGCACACGCATGTACACAAACTTGAGTACATAAGTACAAACATGTACTCATGTCAACATGCGCAAATTCATAAGCGTGCATATATTTTTGCTGCATAAAGATCACGGTAAACAGGTGATATCACAATATGCAGAACAACCACTGTGAAAAATTAATGAAATTCCAAGCGCTTTCATGATATCTCACATTATTAAGGAACTGAGGGCGTTCCTTGATAATGTGAGGTTCACGAAAGCACTTAGAATTTTACTATTTTTTCACAGTCTTTGTTCAGCATATTACAGTTCGCAGAGCAAGTCTTCATCACTGAGCGAAACGTCAGAGGGCTTGGTCGAGAGTATAGATGGCGAGTTGGGTGTACAAGGATGTAGGTGAAGGTCGTGGGTTAAATATAGGAGTTGTGAGCTTAGGAGATGAGGTCACCTGGATGTGTGTAGCGCTGAGGCAGCGTTAGACGAGATATATTTCAGTAGATTTATCTGGAAAAGGAATCCCAGTTCTTCATAAATCCAGGCCTCTGCACCTCAGTGCTTGCTAAGTGAATAGTACACAGCAATCATCAAATTTTATCACTGTAAAATGTAAAATTATGTATACGGATGCGTATATGAGGCTGTGTACGTGTGCGTGCATGTAAATATACATGTGTATAAATAATTTTATGTATAAATGTTGGATCGAGGGAAGGGGGGTATATCCTCCCATGGGTCACTCTGAAAGACGTTTTTTGCATAGAGAAGTGTAAAAATAAAAAAAAGATTTGAAAATTTTGGTCAATATTGAATTTACCTACTCGGCTGAAGTTTGGCACTTAATACTGAACTTACACACAAAGAATCCAAACCCAAGCAAGAATTATTTCAGGATGAATCACTGAATCTTTTTTCTCGGTAACTCAGTTCATGATTTAATTACTTTATTACATACAAAGAAAAACCAATGGAGTGGAATTTCATAATAGACGGGATTATGTATTGGTTTAGTGCTCAATCTATCATTCTTGTTAAAAGTGAAGCATGCTCGAGTAGATGGGGTTTATATATACTGCTGACAGATGAGTTACAGCAGTAGTAGTAGGCGGTGTCACCAGTGGAAGAAGCAACTAGTGGAAGTAAGTCACGTGTATATTTTAGTCAAGTCTTGAAAAATTCCTTATATCAAGATCCCAAGATGTTGCTGTGTCTTGCAGAATTTGAATAAGTGGTCACCCAGTGTACTGATGATCAAATTGAAATTGCAAGAACTGTAGCAGGAGAATCCCACTCATCATTATTCAGTGTCTTGAGATTTTAGTACCATCAGAACTCATTAAAATGGAATCTGATTAAATCAAAAGTAATCTTTATTAAATATGGTAGGACTGTTGTAAAAACTTTTATGAAGAAATGTTGCTGGTCATAATAGACTAGTTTCAGGCTGCTCTCAGTCATGGACAACAACAAGGTTTGGCCAGATCAAATAAAGCTGTACCAAATTGTCCATTATATTCATTAAACAGAGTAACAGCTTACTACAAAGTTAAGTTAGATAAGTGTGTTACTTATATGAATGACCCGCCACTTCAGCTTTTCGTGTATGTGTAACTTTTCCTGTTAACTTTTTACTAAATGAAATTTTCCATCTTGACAGACGTTGAGAACTTGACTTTAGGCTCATATTACAAAGGACTGGATGTTCTAACTAGCAGTCCTTTGCATTCATTATAAGATTTTAGTCCATTTGGATAATAATATTGAAGAATTTGCTACTTTTAAAGCAGTAGTAGTCACAGAGCTTTCATAGCCGGCCTATCAGTTTTTAATAATTCAAGCCACTTTCGTGATTTTTTACATATTTTTTATTAAATGGATGAAAGCTGCTACTGTCAGTACCTGGTAATATAGAGAACAGTAAATATATTGCACAGTACACCATTGCATGTGCAGTTTTTCTGATTCTATGGTTCCCTACGTTTTTGATTTATCGAGTGTCAACCAGCCAGGTACAGTGACTTCCTCTGATTGCATTTTATTCTGGTGAATATGAAGTCGTTAGTCCCTTGTTCTTGTCTCTGCCACCAGGCCAGACATATGTTACAAATTACTTGGTAATGAAAGTGCCCCGAAGCAGTGTGTGTGTGTGTGTGTGTGTGTGTGTGTACTCACCTAATTGTGGTTGCAGGGGTCGAGACTCAGCTCCTGGCCCCGTGTGTGTGTGTGTGTGTGTGTGTGTGTGTGTGTGTGTGTGTGTGTGTGTGTGTTTAACTATATAATCTATATGTGACTTCAAGATTCTACTCTTGGCTCCTAGCTCCACTCGTTAACGCATGTTAGCTTCTCTCCCTCATAGCCTTAATTGCATCTACTCTTAAAACTATATGTATGGAGCCTGCCTTCCCCACGAATTTTTCAAGGTCATTCCATTTCCATTGCACCCTGTGGCTGAAGAACTTCATTATATTCTTGTAACTCAACTGTGTCTTTAATATCTTGTTGTGTCCCTCTCTCACGCAACTTCAAAAATCTGTCCGTGTCAGTTTTGTCAATTCATATCTCAGACTTTTGTCTTCTAATGTCGTCAGGTTTACTTCAGTTAGCCTCTACTCATAGCTCATAACCCTTAGCTCTGAACAAATCTCGTTGCATACATCTGCAACGGTGCAAGTATGTAACTATGCTGGAACTGCAGACTCTGATAGCCTCATTTATGTTTTATAAAAGGTCCTAAATTAATTTTTTTTAGATTCTTGCGGAGGTTATAGTGTTAATGTGTGCCCTGGCGATATGCTTGGTATTGTGATCATCCCTAGATCTTCCGCTTTGAGTGAAGGCTGTAACCTCTGTTCTCTTAGTTTATATTCAGTGTCCTGTCAGCTGCCCTTTCCACAATCTTAATTTGTCCAGATCTGTTTCTAGCATTTCCTTGTTCTCATTTGTTTTTATTCTCCAAATTAGTTTCATACCAGCATTTAGGGATACATCTGACTCAACCTCATCTGCTGTGTCACACCAGAAGCAAAACTGGTCCCAACTACTCTCCAATTTGACATATTTTATCTGAGATAGGTCTCTCAGACTCTCTTTGTCTACTCTGTCAATTCCTCTCAGTATTTTGTATGCTGTAGTCATATAACCTCTGGTCCTTCTGTCTAATGGCTAGGCTTGGCTCCTATACCTCTTCATATGGCATATTCCTCAGCACTGGAACCAGTCTAGTTGGAAACCTTTGTCAGCTTCTTTACCTGCTTCATCTTATGTGGGTTCAATGCTGGCGCTGCAAACTCCAACTCCAAGACGAACTTGACATATTCCGTGTATTATAGGGCCATGTATACTTACTTATTGAAGTTCCAGTAAGCCAACCTGGAATTTGCTGGTCTTCCGTTTGCTGCAGTGGTTATTCTGGTCAATATGTACCTCGGGAGATGAGGTAGGTGTGTGTGTGTGTGTGTGTGTGTGTGTGTGTACTCACCTATTTGTAGTTGCAGGGGTCGATTCACAGCTCCTGGTCCCGCCTCTTCGCTACTAGATCCACACACTCCCTGCTCCATGAACTTGATCGTATCATATCTTTTGTGTGTTTTGCAGTATGCTTGTTACTGTCTCACTGTGAGTCACTGTGACCTACTGTATGACGTTGTATGAGTAAGAGTGTGTTGTGTATACTATTTGCATGTGTGTATGTGCGGATGTGTGTGTGTGTGTGTGTGTGTATTCTGTCTGGGAGTGACTATTTACATGTTCACATGTTCATTCAAGTCGCTAACATGTTCGCTACAAGTGTGAACGCATGTCACAATACCCCAGCGTATGTTACTTCAGACTTTTATCATGTGTTGCTGTTTAAAGCAATTTTGACTTCCATTTCACCTTTGTATTATAACTGTACAATTCCTGTAACACTATTCGTGTTCTTTTGCTATAAAGACAATTTTTTATTTTGTTCTAAATCACATTAACTTTCTTAATTATGGAGCAAATCTTTTTACACTGAATGCAGTGAAAATTTACGAAAGAACACCACTAATATTATGCAAATGTGAATATATTCCTCTTGTGATCAAGATTATTCTGACTTTATCTAAAATTACTCCTAAAGAGATTATTAGGTCTAAATTCCTGGGGAATTTTCTGTAAGTTCCACTTAATACTCACATTCTGCTAATAGCCCAGGAAGGCCAGTTAAGAGTACCAAGACATGGAGAAAATCAGTTATGTACAGTTTGTTTCGCCACTAGCTGCGAAACGTTTCCCATGTCTTGAATTGTACATAAGTGCCTTTTGACATGTCTCGTTGGTATCGCCATTCCATGTTTCAGTACCAAGTCAATTATGGTAACGACACATTAGCTTCCACAAGTTAGTCTTGAGACTAGTCTAGGCGACCACGTTCCTGAAACTGAATTCTTGAAACTGATAGATGTATTCCCTTTCCCATCCTTCACATCCACTGATTTTTCCTGAATATAAGGCACGTTTTTTACCATAAGTCTTGAAAAATCACCATGCTTATTGTGTGCTAAAGGTCAGGGTTACGTTCTAGCAACAGTTGTTTACTAACGTTATGTTACACCTGCATGGTAACATTGTTCTTGCAAGCAGCCTACACTCATGCGCCTTTTATGCCGAAAAAGGTAATTTTTTAGTGGGCCACACGAACAAATGTAACAATTAAAAAAATTTACTGTTATAATTAACAAATTAAAGGTTGCAAGTTCCACTAAAAAAAATAAATCTTATAATTAAGATCGAGCAATGCTGAAAGTTTGACTCCAACCTGAAGTTATTCTGCAGTTATTGCACAAAATGTAACAATTGCAACTTAGCAATGTAACTGTATGACCCTAGTAGGCTTAGCACTTTTTTTAGTACAATAATTTAAATCTTAATGTAAATATATTGCAAAAATTTCACCTTCACTGCATCGATTTGTATTTTTTTTTCATTAAACAAATCAGTATTAAATGTGTGAAACCGACCAGAAAACATTTCGTTGATTAAAATTGGTAACTTGGAACTTATGCAACCCAATTACAATGGAAATCCATCCACGACAACACACCAGCATGAAAAGTTTTGAGAACGACAACTGCAGCATTTTCGTGTCGTCTCTTATTATTGTTGGTAGAATTACCCACAATATGTTAAGTAAAAGGACATAAGTGCAACTAATGCGGCATTTTATTATGACAACGTTTCGCTCACCAGGAGCTTTGTCAAGCCGTTATGACCTGACAAAGTTCCTGGAGAGCGAAACGTTGCCACAATAAAATGTGGTAATAGTTGCACTTGTTCTTTGACTCAAGTCATCTCGCAGGATCCAACGATTAAACGATTTTAAATAAGTGGAATATTACGAAATTTGCCTCTGAACAGTTTAAATATGTATGGTGTGATGTAAATGATTTAAACTGACGAGCGGAAGGAGGAGACACTTGTGCAACATTTGGAATCTTTACTGAGAAAACCCCAGTGGCTTCTTCAGTACACTACAGAGAAGAATGGTGCAAGATGAGGAGTTTGATGTAATCAATCCCTTAGCCTGAAGACGATGTGTTCAGCCCATCAGTCTTGAGAAAAGTACTTCAGATAAGTACTTTTCTCAAGACTGATGGACTGAACATATCGATTCCAGACAGGAGGATGTTTACCTCAAGCTACTACTCATCTTCCACTTTCTTCTGTTTCATGTGTTATCCTTTCAATACCATGCATCAGCCATTAACGATTCGTGTCATTTCCAGGAGGCATAATCAAGAAATATTGATGGAAAAACACTCTTGGTAAATTGCCACCTGGACACTCGGAAAACAGTCCCAGCCTTCTAAGCAATATACAACACAAGAGGCTCTTTAAAGTTATCGCACCCATATCAAAGCTCTTAATATCTACACACCATTGACCAAAAGGCGCTTTCATATTGCCAAAAATTGAAGAACCTATGAGAGAAGTGTCAGTGGAAGACAGCGAATCTTCAAGCGGATGTAAATCAAGTCTTCCAGTAGGCATCGGTCAAGAACATTAGAACATGAAGAAGCACTGCTTCAGGCCTACTGGCCCATGCTAGGCAGGTCCTTTCTACAGTTAAAGTTGACCATCGTACCTCGAATTAGGCGTTCTCAAGTTGCAAATTGGAAAAAAAAATTCAAGCAACCAACTGTCGATACCCTTTCTGGGACCCCTAATTAAAGAGGACGCAACGCCGCGAAAAAAAAAATTGAAGCCAAGCAAAAGACTGTCCAATTATTGCATTAAATTTAATGATTTCAGTCTTGACCTATCATGAGGTGTGACTTGTTTCTCTCTCTGGATGACAGAAGTATTGTTGTTGTTATGCGTTTTGATGTAAAGGCATAATCCCAGCAGGTGTGAATATAAAAACAGCCCTGAGAGAAACGTAGCCTCAGTAAGACGCCTATCCCTGTTCACCGACAGGTGTGGGTCACATCATGAGAAATTAACCTAGTTTGCCCTAAATGCTCTGCATAACCAGGGGCTTTCTATATAGTATGTCATTGCTGTCGGCTAGGTCTGCGTACGTTGTACCATGTACATGTATAAATAAAGATTATTATTATATAAATGATTGTTCTGCATACTGTGGCTTGATGCCTGTGTGTGAGTTTAACACATTTATATTCTAAGACCTTGGTGCTCAAGTAACATTAAGGGGGGTGTGAATTATTTAGGAGTGGTAAAAAAGGAAAATCGAAAAATTATGGGAAAGTTTTCTTACCAAAAAATAGTGCATAATTCTGGCAACATGTTGATGTAATCAGCTTGTTTCTGTTATATTTCTTACTATGCTTTTCCAAACATGTAATTTTTTTGTTCTTGCTGTCATCAAAAAGACATGACGGCAGTTTTTTTTTTGTATGCTCTTAAAATTACTATTTTTATGATAGTTTCATTCTAAATACACTACATTACAACATCTCTGAGAACTCCATTCAAGTGCAGGGAGTGATAACAGCTCAGTCACCTGTGGGTTGTCAACATGTGTTGTGTGGTGCAACATACTGAAATATGGCGAGCCGTCACCGTAGAGTTTTACAGAAAACGTAATATATGTATAACTCAGGAATAAGTTATTGACATTATTTTACATTTTTGATGGAAAGTATTTATAGGAGTGTCATGATTTTTGCACACGTTATTGAGTAATGATGGTTCTACTTGCATGCACAGGGGATTTGTGATATTTTTTACTTCTTTCATTTTATTGATTTTTTCCTCCCAAAAAAGTCCTTAAAAAACAAACTTCAACATTTTTTCTTATGCATTCTATTGATATTTTCGCTCAAACGACGTTGGTACCAAGATTATCTATCACTTATCTTTCATCTTATGTCAACTAGAGCATTGTATGTCTTATCAATTTTGTAGATAAGGGAGAGTTTTATGCCCTATGGAAAAGGGCACTATTCATTTTCTCTATATCTGTTAAGGTAAAAACTCACTACAAACGCAGTGTGTAGGCTTCAAATATTACTTAAATCACAACAAAAATGCCATTAGCGTTTACTGCTTGATTGCGCATGTACCCGCGATTTGGCGATTTCTCTAATCCGCAGTGTTTTTGAACAGGATACCGCGGCACCCTGATGTGCCATTGATAATGCCAGGGGTGCCTCTTGCAAATTTAACAAAATGCTCTGAGCTAATTTACAAATTGGGTTATCAGATTGAAGGATTGCATCATGGGTATGTTCCTACATGTTGCTGCAGGAAAGGTCATGCCATTGATTTTGGGGACTTTTAAAGTACTTGCAGAAAAAAAATCGGTACTATTTCCCAAACTTATGACTGGTTGAGGATCCCATTTATTGCATCAGTGTCAAGCCCGTCGAAGTTCGTTCTCACATAGAATAATTGATTAAAATAGGCAATGATGACAGTCTGAAATTAAAGCCTAAGGAAGTGACTGGACAGATTCTAAAGAGGGATTACGAATGAATATCTTTAAATTGCGAAAAGATCTTCGGTAATTCTCATGAAATTTTCCACATCTTACCTGGGAGACTTGAGATTTTCTGTGCTCACAAACATAACTAACAAGAAGGAAAGGCTGCAGTCTGTCAGGGAAGAAATGAGGGAATGCCTGTCCAATATTCCACATATCAAAAGATCTGTCACACCAAGTCTAAATAACTTATTAAAGTTACTGGAAACAAGTTAGCTTCTGTTTCTGTTTATTTTATTGATTTATAATGTTCGTGTATTACCCTAACAGGCTTGTAGATCTTTGATTGCGTGTCTTTTATGCGGTTGTATATTTTTATTAATAATAATAAGTACTCTTGAGAATTGGTTCCAATAGAAAATTGACTTGGGATGCCACAGAATAAAGGTAATTGACTGAAAAAAGGTTGAAAATACTGCATTGTGGAATTTGGTGATAGAGCGATTATATTTATGTTATGAGAGTTCTGGAGTTGTTGATGACTGTTTCTTTTAGGTTGGATAGACTTCTTTCAGTGTATGGATATCTCTTGGAGCGTCCTAGCATTTGTTATGCTTGTCATCTAATGTCTGAGAGGAAAGTAATTTGGTCTTGGAGGCGATGCTTATGATTTCCCTGAAGTCGGTTATCACGGAACTGCAAATTCTGTAGACTTACAGGAATATTCCTGTGAACAGACCAATGTAATCAATGAACCTCGTCATCTTTTATTTATACTCTAATCTTCGACACGAGTGTATCCGTTGGTGTACCATTGTCCAGAGCTTTGTCGAGCTTGACACAGAGACGAAACTGAGTCAGAATAAAGACTGTCTTTGCAGACTGTATATTTTTACCATATTTATCGATACCACCTACCAGTGAAACCAGGAGATATATGAATGTACAGATGCATTTAATGCGTCTACATCAAATGTGTCTGAGCTATGAGAAGCTAAGAGAAATGAAACAAATGCGATAATGGAAAGAAAGACCAGTGGAAACTGAGATAATGGCATGCAAGATTATCAGGGGAGCAACGTGTTAAGGGGTACTGTTTAATAAGAGGCTTAAAATGGTAAGGGGCGCCACGTGCTGGGAACCTTCACGTACTAAGGGAAACAACGTGTGTATAGCTTCACGTAACGTGTCTGGAATCATACGAACACGAATGGAAAAATGAGAAAATCAAAACATTATATTTTTTTATTTTCCACGGAGTGTGTTGTACGCCAGTTTATGGCCATTTATTAACTAACAAATTGACTTTTATCCTAGATTTATAAACAATATAAAAATGTAAGTCATGGAAAAATATCGCAGTCTACCATTAACTGGTTTAAAAACTCATTTACTATTTGTTATCTGAAGTTCGTAACCAAAATGCGTGTGGATGATAGTGACATTATTGTCCATGCATTCTCTCTCTTTATTACGTTAACGAATTTGTTATATTTATGGAAGGATTTTTATCTCATATTTGAGCAATTTTCTTTAATCTGTATTTTGTGATAAATTATTTTTATGTACGTAGTTTTATTCATTGGGAATTTCTGTAATTTTTTAAACGTTGGGTTGAAAGGGACGAGTTTT
Source organism: Cherax quadricarinatus (assembly GCF_038502225.1). NCBI lineage: Eukaryota > Metazoa > Arthropoda > Malacostraca > Decapoda > Parastacidae > Cherax > Cherax quadricarinatus. The sequence continues at coordinate 732,464 of NW_027195032.1, forward strand.
CCTGTGACTCCAGTGACCCTATGTTGGTGTAACATTGGTGCCTACACCCCTCTGTTGGTGTAACATTGGTGCCTACACCCCTCTGTTGGTGTAACATTGTTGCCTACACCCCTCTGTTGGTGTAATATTGGTGCCTACACCCCTCTGTTGGTGTAACATTGGTGCCTACACCCTCTGTTGGTGTAACATTGGTGCCTACACCCCTCTGTTGGTGTAACATTGTTGCCTACGCCCCTCTGTTGGTGTAACATTGGTGCCTACACCCTCTGTTGGTGTAACATTGGTGCCTACACCCCTCTGTTGGTGTAACATTGTTGCCTACGCCCCTCTGTTGGTGTAACATTGGTGCCTACACCCTCTGTTGGTGTAACATTGGTCCCTACACCCCTCTGTTGGTGTAACATTGTTGCCTACACCCTCTGTTGGTGTAACATTGGTGCCTACACCCCTCTGTTGGTGTAACATTGGTGCCTACACCCTCTGTTGGTGTAACATTGGTCCCTACACCCCTCTGTTGGTGTAACATTGTTGCCTACACCCTCTGTTGGTGTAACATTGGTGCCTACACCCCTCTGTTGGTGTAACATTGGTGCCTACACCCCTCTGTTGGTGTAACATTGGTGCCTACACCCCTCTGTTGGTGTAACATTGTTGCCTACACCCCTCTGTTGGTGTAACATTGGTGCCTACACCCCTCTGTTGGTGTAACATTGGTGCCTGCACCCCTCTGTTGGTGTAACATTGGTGCCTACAAATCTGTTGGTGTAACATTGCTGCCTAGACCCTCTGTGTAACATTGGTGCCTACACCCTTTGTTGATGTAACATTGGTGCCTACACCCCTCTGTTGGTGTAACATTGGTGCCTACACCCCTCTGTTGGTGTAACATTGCTGCCTACACCCCCCTCCTTCCAACTCAGCTTTTCAAATCCATAGGGGAAATGTAGGCAGGCTTAGGCCTTGTTGCAATTACTTTTTGCAGTTTGCCAGACACACTCATGATACATAAATAGTCTGTCCTTAGAAAAAAATTATGAAGAAGTTTCGGTCCGTCTTGGACCATTAAGTAGTCACAGAATGTGATCGAAACGTGTCATAATTTTGTTTCTCCTATGTATAGAGAAAGAAAATTATTGTACATAGTCCTGGGAGGAGATACTGTAGAATAATTCTGTTGCTGGAGATGTACTGCAGATTTTGAGCTGTAGTGTAGGCACGTCTCTTGCAAGTCAGGGATGGAGTGAGTGATGGTGGAAGTGTGTCTTCTTTTTGGGGGTCAACATTCCTCGGTGGGAAACGGCCAGTGTATTGAAAAACATTGCTTTATAATAGTGAAAGATACGGAGACTTGAATATAGAACTGGAGAAGTACGCCGGGGATGGGGGTATATATACTTAAATGAATGTATATAGTTCTGTGTATACACACCGAGAAATGTATATAATGCAGATTTACTTAAGAGTTTGATGTAAACTCTACACTGGGAATTAAATTATCAGCTGTAGGTGGGGGTACATGTGACATGCAGACTTAATGACCCTCGGTTAGTGGATCGGCTTCAAACCCAGGGAACCCACCAACCTTGGAGGAGGGAAGATAAGAACACCAACACATTCTTCCCGTATAGGAGTCTGGGTTTAATCTCCGTCGTGTCACTCACTTGACCAACCAGGCAAAACACACACTAGACTCTGACTTGAGGAAGATGCCAGCGACCACAGGAGAATAGTGTTTTATTGTGTCTCCTTGTTTGTGTGGGAGTGAGTGACTGTGGGGGGAGTGACTGTATGTGGGGGAGTGACTGTGTATGTGATGGGTGAGTGACGGATGGGGGGAGTGACTGTATGTGGGGGAGTGACTGTGTATGTGATGGGGGAGTGACGGATGGGGGAAGTGACTGTGTGTGTGTGTTTGTGGGGGAGTGACGGTGTATGTGTGGATGATTGTGTGTGGGGTGTGTGTGGGGTGTGTGTGGGGGGGAGAGCGAGTATGTAGTGCCTGTGTATGTGTGTACTCGCCTAGTTGTGGTTGCAGAGGTCAAGTCACAGCTCCTGGCCCAGCCTCTTCACTGGCCTCTGCTCGGTCACTCTTCCTGCACCATTAGCTTTATCATACCTCTTCTTAAAGCTATGTATGGATCCTGCCTTCACTACATCACTTCCCAGACTATTCCACTTCCTGACAACTCTGTGACTGAAGAAATGCTTCCTAACATCCCTGTGATTCATCTGAGTCTTCATCTTCCAACTGTGACCCCTTGTTGCTGTGTTTCATCTCTGGAACATCCTGCCTCTGTCCACCTTTTCGATTCCTCTCAGTATTTTATATGTCGTTATCATATCCCTCCCTCTCTCTCCTGTCCTCGAGTGTCGTCACGCCGATTTCCTTTAACCTCTCCTCGTAGGACATGCCCCTTAGCTCCAGGACGAGTCTTGTTGCAAACCTTTACACTTTCTCTAATTTCTTGACATGCTTGATCAGGTGTGGGTTCCAAACTGATGCTGCATACTTCAATATAGGCCTGACGTACACGGTGTGCAAAGTATTGAATGATTCCTTACTGAGGTATAGGAACGCTATTCTTAGGTTTGTCAGACGTCCATATGCTCCAGCAGTTACCTGGTTGATGTGCGCCCCAGGAAATGTGCTCGGTATTATACTCACCCCAAGATCCTTTTCCTTGAGTGAGGTTTGCAGTCTTGGACCACCTAGCCTATACTCTGTGTGCGGTCTTCTTTGCTCTTCCACAATCTTCATGACTTCGCATTTAGCAGGGTTAAATTCGAGGAGTTAGTTGGTGGACCAGGCTTTCAGCCTGTCCAAGTGTCTTTGTAGTCCGGCCAGATCCTCATCAGATTTAATTCTCCTAATTAATCTCGCATCCTCTTCAAACAGGGACCCTTCTGTCTTGTCATTCACACATACCAAAAGCAGCATTGGTTCTAGGACTGACCGCTGAGGAACCCCGCTCGTCACAGGCGCCCACTCTGACACCTAGTCACGTACCATGACTCGATGTTTTCTCCTTGTCAGATTTTCTCTAATCCATTGCAGTGCCCTTCCTGTTATGCGTGCCTTATCCTCTGGCTTTTGCACTAACCTCTTGTGAGGAACTGTCGAAGGCTTTCTTGCAGTCCAAAAAAGTGCAGTCTGCCCACTCAATCTCGTGTCTTCCGTTACCTTGTCATAAAACTCCAACAGGTTTGTAACACAGGATTTCCCTTCCCTGAAACCGTGCTGGTTGTCATTTATTAGCTTGGTCCTTTCTAGGTGCTCCACCACTCTCCTCCTGATAATCTTCTCCATGGCTTTGCATTCTCCACACGTCAGTGACGCTGGTCTGTAGTTTAAATTCTCATGTCTGTCTCTTTTCTTAAAAATTGGTACAATATTTGCCATCTTCCATACCTCAGGTAGTTGCCCAGTTTCAGTGGATGTGTTGATATTCGTTAGTGGTACACACAGCATCCCTCACCTCTCTTTAAAGACCCATGGAGTGTGTGTGTGTGTGTGTGTGTGTGTGTGTGTGTGTGTGTGTGTGTGTGTGTGTGTGTGTTTGTGTTGGACCTCTGGTGTACTAATTTTTAAGACGGTGATTTCTAATCTCAGGGATTGAGGAAAGATCAACTATTATACCAACAGTGAATATCAATGTCCAGAATACTTATGATTCTGCACTGGCTAGCATACTGTAGGTAGCTTTCCCCCTATTAGAAAACAGAGTTAAGTAGATGGGAAAAAAACTTGACAATTTTTAGAGTTGATGTATACGGGTCACCAGAAGACACCCGAGAGGAGTAATTAATGAAGCTGTGGGATTTCTTGGACAGGTAGCAAAAGTTAGGGGTGAGGATGGAGTGTAGACCTGTTTTATAAGAGAAAGGTAGGGTCTGAAGATGGAGATTTGAGAATTAGGGGTGTAGGGCCCTGTGATATGGAAATGCGAATTGAATTGAAGGATATACAGACTTTTCGGCAGTGCTATACAGACTTTTCGGCAGTGCTATACAGACTTCTCGGCAGTGCTATACAGACTTTCCGGCAGTACTATACAGACTTTTCGGCAGTGCTAGACACACTTTTCGGTAGGTCAAGTGGGACGACGTTTCTCCCCTGTAGAGCTTTATCAAGAGCAAAACATTGTACCAATAAAGCCATGTTGTGCATTGTTTCATTAATTTACAAGATAAGTGTTATTGGACATACGGAGAGTTTGAGAAGTGGAGGAGTTGAGAATTGTTGGAAGTCGTAGAAGGGTCAGTGCAGAGAACAGTTATGTGGATGAGGAAGAAGGGGAGATAATGAGAGTGAGAGAGAGGGGAGATAATGAGAGTGAGAGAGAGGGGAGATAATGAGAGTGAGAGAGAGGGGAGATAATGAGAGTGAGAGAGAGGGGAGATAATGAGAGTTAGAGGTGCAAGGGAAGAAAATTGGGTTTGAGTATTGATGAAGTTCGCTTTTGCACTTGGTTATATTTTCCCTCCCCATCGTGAAATTTCTATTAAATTCCTGCGTTAGAACACAAAAAAAAACTGATTTAAATGTTTTCATTCTTCTTCATATATATATCTGTCAGAAGTTTTGTAAATCAGTCGAGTAACTTTGCTTTTGTTGCTGCTATTCCCCTTTTTTCTCTTTTTTTTTGGATTCTGTTCCCTGTTATATATTTGTATTTTTGCCTCATAATTTTTTCGAATATATTTTCTTATGTGAATAAACGGTTCGGAAAACTGACAAGTTGATAATTGAGACACTTGTACACCGTTTAGGTATCTCTATTCTGGAATCTTTTCTCCACACAGTGGCATCTTCAGTCCGTTTATGCACATCCCGTTAGACACATGGTAACATCTTGGGATCTTAATGTAGGGATTCTTGCAAACCTGTCTAACCTGTAGACACGACCTACTTCTAGATTCAGGGAGGATATAGGAAAGCAGTGGTTTTGTAAGAGTTGTGGATGAGTGGAACAACCTTCCGAGTACCGTTGCAGTGTCTGACAGATGTGGTGAATGGGATCTTGGTACAAAGACTTCAACGCTTGCCCAACCTTTGGACGAGGACCTACTTACACTAGTGGCAGGTCCCACTGTGATCCCGCCTCCTCCTGCTTCAACTCACCTGACTGCCGTATATAAGCCACCTCTCTGGCCCTATGATGCACTTCCTACAAGAGTGATGGACTGAACACATCGATTCCAGGTTGAGGGACTGATTATCTCGAACTCCTCCACTCCTTACCCATTTCTACTTTGTATTGGACTGATGAAGCCACTGTGTGGCGAAACGTTTCTTCAATAAAGATTCCCATATGTTGCACAAGTGTCTAAATTTTTCAAGTTACATATAGTCTATAATTATGCTAAATTTTAAGTAATTAGCACCCAGTAAGGTACACCTAAACTTTATTGCTTACTTACTGTTGCTATAGTTGTTTATACTTCTTGCTTGCATTTTACCTGTTTCAGTATGTCAGTTATCACAAGGCAGCCTTACCCTCCCTTACTGCCTCCCATCTCGCCAGGAACTGAAATTTTGATTCACGAAATCGTAGTGACACGATTGCAAACAAACCATACCACGAGTGGGGCTTGAGTCACAAAACTCCAGACAGACGCGTTATCCACTGGACCAGCTTACCCAGTGGATAACGCGGGTTCAGGCCCCACTCGTGGTATGGTTTGGACTGAAATTGTCTTCAGTTTGACTTGATGCTGATGTAGCCTCTGCTTCGTAGCTAGCAATGTGCCCTCGGCTTTTTACTGCGCTCATCTGTCTTTTCACCTAGCGCTGTTAGGTAAGACACATATGCAACAGTTAGGTATCTTTATTTCGAAACGTTTCGCCTACACAGTAGGCTTCTTCAGTCGAGTACAGAAAGGTTGATAGAAGCAGAAGATACTTGAAGACGATGTAATCAGTCCATCACCCTTAAAGTTTTGAGGTGGTCAGTCCCTCAGTCTGGAGAAGAGCATTGTTCCGTTGTCTGAAACAATATGTGTAGGCGAAACGTTTCGAAATAAAGATACCTAACTGTTGCATATGTGTCTTACCTAACAATCTGTCGGTATTTCATACCATTTTAGTGTTCACCTAGCGCTGCTGTCTGCTCTCACCGCTAAAGGAAATTAGGGAGCCAGGCAGCATCCGTGACCAACTGTCTGTGTTCTGAGAGATCTAGACAAGCTGGCGCAGTGGTCAGACAGGTGACAAAATAAATAAATGTAGCCAAGTGCAAGGTAATGCATTATGTAATACAATAAAGTATGGGTGTTGATTATGTGGGAACTCTCTGGTACAAATAAATAAAAAAAATCTTGAAAGACACATTTGCAACTACCTAAAATATGATAGTTCCGTTGTGCGAACAGTAAAACCAATAGAATGTTGGACATCACAGCACAAAGAAAATCGAGCGTAAAACATCTGATACAACATTGAATAAGTTGAAGATTGAGACACTTATGCAGCATATGGGAATCTTTATTCAGGAAACGTTTCGCCACACAGTGGCTTCATCAGTCCAATACAAAGAGGAAGGCGTAAGGAGAGGAGGAGCATGAGGTAATCAGTCCCTCAGCCTGGAGTCGATGTGTTCAGTCCATCAATCTTGTAGATTGATTGATGGACTGAACACATCAATCTTGTAGATTGATTGATGGACTGAACACATCGACTCCAGGCTGAGGGATTGATTACCTCATACTCCTCCTCTCCTTACGCCTTCCTCTTTGTATTGGACTGATGAAGCCACTGTGTGGCGAAACGTTTCCTGAATAAAGATTCCCATATGCTGCATAAGTGTCTCAATCTTCAACTTGTCGGTTTTTCAAACCATTCATCACAATTAATTCGTACACGAGTAAAATGATATAAAAGCTATTACTTGGGTAATATAAAAATAAGTTGGACAAATATAGACTGGAAAGAGGCAGCTTGTTTCAGTGTTCACTCTCTGTAAACAAACCATACCCCGGCCGGGATTGAACCCGCGGTCAGAGAGTCATGAGATGATTCTACCAATCATCTCATGAAATTCAGAGACGCCCAAATAGTGATTAAAGAAACTAATTTCCGCAGACGCAAGTGCCTCGAATCAGCACTGATCGCTGTTTCGAATACAATTAAACAAAACAACGGCAGCTTCACCATCTCCGAAGTCTTAGCAAGAATCCTCCTGAAAACAGTAAACCCTGCCATCACATAGTCTCTCCTGTTATACTACACAAAGCACATTACAGAGAGTGAACACTGAAACAAGCTGCCTCTTTCCAGTCTATATTTGTCCAACCTATTTTTATGTTACCCAAGTAATAGCTTTTATATCCTTTTACTCATGTACGAATTAATTGCTCTACCATATTGTATTACTACTACTACTTTTGTCACTACTACTACTACTACTACTACTACTACTACCACTAGTGAACATCTAAATGGTACCTCACTAGTATTGCACCTCACTCTGAGCCTTTATATACCCTCTGTGTCCATGTATTGTTAGGTAAGACACATATGCAACAGTTAGGTATCTTTATTTTGTTTGTAATGGCTTGATAAAGCTCCTGGAGAGCGAAACGTTGCCACAATAAAATGTCACATTAGTTGCACTTGTGTCCTTTTACTAACTGTTGCCTATGTGTCTTACCTACCATTCTCCCACTTTCCTCTCCCTTCCTCCCACTCTCTTCTCTCTCTCTCTCTCTCTCTCTCTCTCTCTCTCTCTCTCTCTCTCTCTCTCTCTCTCCCTTAATTTACAGCAGCCATGTTTTGCGTTACAGACAGAATGAATAATAAATCGTCTTACCAATTACCGTCGGGAGCACCGAGCCTAAACTCAAAACACAAAATACTCAGGCATTTTGCCTTTATTTTTTTATATAATTCCTCTCAGTATGAGGTACTGTGCTGCTTTAGAGCTTTTGATCCAGTAAATTGGAGCTAACTTTTATTTTCGACCGAAAGTTATAATCGTTCTCCAAAAGTTGTATAAAACAGAGATTTAATATTTTCCATTATCTTATTATTAATTATTATTTATTATTATCTCAATTTTAATTCTATTATTTATAAGGGAAAGTGGTAAACCCGTGCGGATTACACAATACGTGGGGAATGGAAGGGAATTAAATTTGATCAGAAGAAATGAGAAGGTAGCGTGGGTGTGGGTGTGTGTGAGTTGGACCTGACTAGTTTGTGCTACTAGGTCTGATGCCGTGCTCTTTTCTTAAGTGAATGTGACCTGACCTGACTAGTTTAGGGCATTGGCTTAAGCCGGTAGGAGACTTGAACCTGCCACGCATGGGCCAGTAGGTCTGCTGCTGTGTTCCTTCCTTCTTATATTCTAACCACTGAGGAAGACGTTTCACTTTTGTTACTTTCTGAGCTCATGGTGGATACCGATTTTTTCATTGTAAAAATTGCACACACATGCAACATCTGCATATCAGATGTTGCATGTGTTGCATGTGTGTCTAATTTTCATCTTGTCGGTATTGTATACCATATTTTCATTTGTAGATGAATGGTTCAGAGAACCGACATGTTGATAAATTAGACACATGTGTCTAATTTATCAACATGTCGGTTCTCTGAACCTACCCAAGAGTTGCACATGTGTCTAATTTATTATATTTTCATTGTCCTAAGAACATAAAGAGGGAACACTGCAGTAGGCCTACTGGCCCATGCGAGGCAGGTCCAAGTCTCCTACCGGCCAATGCCCTAACCTAGTTAGGTCAGGTCACATTCACTTAAGGAAACAGCACGGCATCTGACCAAGCAGCACAAGCTACTCAGGTCCAACTCACACCTAACCGCACCCACTCACGTATTTATCTATCCTATTTTTAAAACTACCTAACGTTTTAGCCTTTATAACTGTACTCCAGTGACGATATTTTCAATGTCCTGCTAAGGTCTTCCAGCTCAGACCGACATATTTCATCATTTACGATGAAATATGTCTATAAGGTAATATGTCCATAGGGAAACACAGTTATAGCTCCCCATAATGTTAAAGGACAAAAGGGAAACTAATACTATATTTTATTGAGACAACGTTTCGGTCTCTTGGAGCTTGAAGTTCCTGCAGAGTGAAACGTTGCCACGATAAAATATCGCAATAGTTGTCCTTGTGTCCTTTTATCTACATTTTGTTGGTAATTCTACCAACATTATTACACTCATAATGTAACTATCATGTAAAATAGTAACTATGATATGAAGTCGTAACTATTATACAGTGTCGTAACTATCGTTCCGAGTCGTAGCAATCATAAAATGTTGAAGTCGTGAGAGAGCAACCATAAATATTCATTACCGAGATAGTGATTTTCTTCTCTCTCTCACCATTAGTGTTGTCTTAGCCGGGAAACTGTTGTCTTAGCCGGGAAACTGTTGTCTTAGCCGGGAAACTGTTGTCTTAGCCAGGAAACTGTTGTTTTAGCCAGGAAACTGTTGTCTTAGCCGGGAAACTGTTGTCTTAGCCAGGAAACTGTTGTCTTAGCCAGAAAACTGTTGTCTTAGCCAGAAAACTGTTGTTTTAGCCAAGAAACTGTTGTTTTAGCCAGAAAACTGTTGTCTTAGCCGGGAAACTGTTGTCTTAGCCAGAAAACTGTTGTCTTAGCCAGAAAACTGTTGTCTTAGCCGGGAAACTGTTGTCTTAGCCAGAAAACTGCTGTCTTAGCCAGAAAACTGTTGTCTTAGCCAGAAAACTGTTGTCTTAGCCAGAAAACTGTTGTCTTAGCCGGGAAACTGTTGTTTTAGCCAGAAAACTGTTGTCGTGGTCAGAAAACTGTTGTCTTAGCCAGAAAACTGTTGTCTTAGCCGGGAAACTGTTGTCGTGGTCAGAAAACTGTTGTCTTAGCCAGAAAACTGTTGTCTTAGCCGGGAAACTGTTGTCTTAGCCAGAAAACTGTTGTCTTAGCCAGAAAACTGTTGTCTTAGCCGGGAAACTGTTGTCTTAGCCAGAAAACTGTTGTCTTAGCCAGAAAACTGTTGTCTTAGCCTGGAAACTGTTGTCTTAGCCAGAAAACTGTTGTCTTAGCCAGAAAACTGTTGTCTTAGCCGGGAAACTGTTGTCTTAGCCAGAAAACTGTTGTCTTAGCCAGAAAACTGTTGTCTTAGCCGGGAAACTGTTGTTTTAGCCAGAAAACTGTTGTCGTGGTCAGAAAAGTGTATGATTCAGTTTTGTCACCGTTGAAGATTTTGTAGGGGTGGAGAGGGTATCCAGTTAGATCCATGCCCATATTTACGGGCAAAATTAAAAATACAGCGCACTATACATTATCCTTGTGTAAGTGATTATATTTTTTGAAGGGGCGGACCGGTAAGCCAGCGGAAGGTCTCGGTCAGATGACCAAAATCTCCAACGGCGGGTCATCATCTAAGAACCGCGTCAGGAAACACTTGTCCTGTTTCCTGACAAACCTTACCTACCCTTCGAATTCTATATATTCGTTGAAACTGTTGTTTTCATTGGGGCATTTACGAAAGCCTTCACACAGCAGTAAGTAGTGAGACCTTTGAGCATATTTTTCTTCTGAGACTCGATTATTGCTTCTTAAGTCAATGTGACCTGACCTGACTAGGTTGGGTGCATTGGCTTAAGCCGGTAGGAGACTTGGACCTGCCTCACATGGGCCAGTAGGCCTTCTGCAGTGTTCCTTCGTTCTTATGTTCTTATGTATGAGTCTCAGAAGAAAAATATGCTCAAAGGCTTCATTACTTACTGCTGTGTGGAGGCTTTCGTAAATGCCCCGATGAAAACAACAGTTTCAACGAATACACAGAATTCGAAGCGTAGGTAAGGTTTGTCAGGAAACAGGACAAGTGTTTCCTGACGCGGTTCTTAGATGATGACCCGCCGTTGGAGATTTTGGTCATCTGACCGAGACCTTCTGCTGGCTTACCGGTCCGCCCCTTCAAAAAATATAATCACTTACACAAGGATAATGTATAGTGCGCTGTATTTATAATTTTGCCCGTAAATATGGGCATGGATCTAACTGGATACCCTCTCCACCCCTACAAAATCTTCAACGGTGACAAAACTGAATCATACACTTTTCTGACCACGACAACAGTTTTCTGGCTAAAACAACAGTTTCCTGGCTAAAACAACAGTTTCCCGGCTAAGACAACAGTTTTCTGACTAAGACAACACCAATGGTTAGAGAGAGAAGAAAATCACTATCTCAGTGATTCCTGTATCTGGTTGAATCTGAGTGGGACTTGTACACGAGTTAGCATAGAAACATAACACTTAGTCACTGCTATCTTGGCTTCAGGTTGATGTTTAACATATCTACCAAGTTCTTTTCACATTCTCTATGGTCAACTTCTACATTATTTTGTTTATAAGCGCAAGGGTTATGTACATTTCTGAGCTTAAGGACTTTTCATATATTTACATTGAACTGCATCTCCCACTTTTCTGACCACTGCATCAGTTTAAATCCTTTTGAAGTTCATTGACATCTTCCTCTGAATCAACTATCTTGCCTATTTTCGTGTCATCAGCGAATTCGCTCATTAATTATTCCCTCGTCATGGTCATTAATGGGCCTAAAATTGGTCCCTGTGGAACGCCACTTGTAACAGATCTCCACTCAGATTTTGCCCCGTTTATAAGAACAAGAACATAAGAACGAAGGAACACTGCAGAAGGCCTACTGGCCCATGCGAGGCAGGTCCAAGTCTCCTACCGGCTTAAGCCAATGCACCCAACCTAGTCAGGTCAGGTCCCATTGACTTAAGGGAGGAACACGGCAACCGACCTGGTAGCACAAGCTATCAGGTCTAACTCACACCCACCCACATCTACTCATGTATTTATCCAACCTATTTTTAAAGCTACACAACGTTCTGGCCTCTATAACGGTACTTGGGAGTTTGTTCCACTCATCCACAACTCTATTACCAAACCAGTACTTTCCTATATCCTTCCTGAATCTGAATTTTTCCAACTTACAACCTTTGCTGCGAGTCCTGTCTAGGCTAGATATTTTCAGCACACTATTTACATCCCCTTTATTTATTCCTGTCTTCCATTTATACACCTCAATCATATCCCCCCTAATTCTACGTCTTTCTAGAGAGTGCAGTTTCAGGGCTCTTAGTCTATCCTCATAGGGAAGGTTTCTGATACATGGGATCAACTTTGTCATCCTCCTTTGTACATTTTCCAGAGAATTTATATCCATTCTGTAATACGGTGACTAAAACTGTGCAGCATAATCTAAATGAGGCCTAACCAAGGATGTATAGAGTTGAAGAACAACCTGAGGACTCCTATTATTTATGCTTCTTGATATGAAGCCAAGGATTCTATTAGCTTTATTGCGAACACTAATGCACTGTTGTCTTGGTTTCAGATTACTGCTAACCAGAACTCCTAAATCTTTTTCGCAATCCGTAATATTAAGATCTACATTATTTAGTTTATATGTGGCATGGTTATTGTCCTGTCCAACATTTAGAACTTTGCATTTGTCTATATTAAACTGCATCTGCCACTTCTCCGACCACTGCATCAGTCTATTCAAATCTTCCCGGAGTGCTCGAATGTCCTCGTCAGAATGAATTCGACGGCCTATTTTGGTGTCATCGGCAAACTTGCCGATGTCGCTCTTTATGCCCTCATCTATGTCGTTTATGTAGATTGTGAACAGCAGGGGGCCCAACACTGACCCCTGTGGAACACCGCTCGTGACACTTCCCCACTCTGATTTCTCCCCATTTATGCAAACTCTCTGCTGCCTATTTGTCAACCATGCCTCTATCCAGGAAAAAATTTCTCCTCCTATTCCATGTGCTTTAATTTTCCTCAATAGTCTCTGATGTGGGACCCTGTCAAAAGCCTTACTGAAGTCCATATACACAATATCATATTCATTACCATGATCTACCTCCTCAAATACCTTAGTGAAAAAAGTTAATAAATTCGTAAGGCAGGAACGCCCCTTTGTAAAACCATGCTGAGATTCGTTGATTAATGCTTCCTGTTCGTCATCCGCGCCTCGATCCATGGCAGAACTTTTTTCCCATTTCCGTGAGCTGTCACTTTAATATTGTGTGATACTCTATCGAAAGACTTACTAAAATCCAAATAACTAATATCGAATTCTTTATCATGATCAACTGCCTCAAATGCTTTATTGGTCACTAAATTAGTTATGCAGGAACGGCCCCCTCGTGAATTCATTCTGAGTATCGTTTAAAAATTATGCTTATCAAGATGGCTTCTAATAATATCAGCTCCTATTACCCCGTACCCACACAGGTCTTCACAAGAGCAAGTCAACATCGCCAATGAGCAGGTACTGGAATCTTTTCATATGAGAGCCACTTTTCGCTTCCACAGAGATGCATTAATGTTTTGCCAAACAAAACTGTGATGGCAGCAGATGGTTCACTATTTTTTTGTTTTAATAGGTAGATACTGTCGCAGAAACTTTTATGTCGCATATTTAGTAAATACAAAGTCGTCTTTTTCTGAGACAAGACAATGTCACGGGCAATGAAAAAGCAGAATCAGCCGCTCGGTTAACTTTTTTACGACGCTCCAGTTTCTTAGATGGATTTTCCTTTCTCTTATTATATGTCAGCATTTTCTCTACTCCGCAACCACTGGCAACATCGTAGCGTTTTTACGAGATGAAACGTAATTATTTATATATCAAAACGAGGTTGGAATTCTGACAATTTTTCTAATAAATATGGTTATAACTTTGACCAAAATTTTTAAAGGGGTGGACCGGTAAGTCAGCGGAAGGCCTCTATCAGATGACCAAAAGCTTCAATGGCGGGTTATGATCTGAATAAGACCCGAGTCAGGAAACACTTGTCCTGTTTCCTGATTATCAAATGGTATACAATACCGACAGGTTGGTAGATAAGACACATAGGCAACATTTAGGCAACTTTATTTCGAAACGTTTCGCCTACACAGTAGGCTTCTTCAGTCGAGTACAGAAATTACGCAGGAGCAGTAGAGATGTGAAGACGATGTAATCAGTCCATCACCCTTGAAGTCGTAGATTTGAGGTTGTCAGTCCCTCAGCCTGGAGAATTCTGTTCCAAAGTCTGGAACTAACTGAAGATCAAGCGACAGTGTAGAGACTTAAATACTGTCGGACCTTACCTGGTAACGGCTTGACAAAGCTCTTGGAGAGCGAAACGTTGCCACAGTAAAATGTCACGCTAGTTGCACTTGTGTCCTTTTAGTTGACAAACCTTACCTAACCTGGCCATTTTTATATTGCTAGATAAACGGACACAAGTGCAACTAATGTGGCATTTTATTGTGGCAACGTTTCGCTCTCCAGGAGCTTTGTTACCAAAGCTCCTACAGAGCGAAACGTAGCGACAATAAAATGGTCACATTAGTTGCATGTGTGTCCAGTTTTTCGGTAATTCTATTACCCATCTTCCCACTCTGATAGGTTTGGGAGACTCCCCCACGAATGAGAAACATGCGTCTCACTCACGAATGAGAAACATGCGTCTCACTCACGAATGAGAAACATGCGTCTCACTCACGAATGAGAAACATGCGTCTCACTCACGAATGAGAAACATGCGTCTCACTCACTTATGAGAAACATGCGTCTCACTCACTTATGAGAAACATGCGTCTCACTCACGAATGAGAAACATGCGTCTCACTCACGAATGAGAAACATGCGTCTCACTCACGAATGAGAAACATGCGTCTCACTCACGAATGAGAAACATGCGTCTCACTCACGAATGAGAAACATGCGTCTCACTCACTTATGAGAAACATGCGTCTCACTCACTTATGAGAAACATGCGTCTCACTCACGAATGAGAAACATGCGTCTCACTCACGAATGAGAAACATGCGTCTCACTCACGAATGAGAAACATGCGTCTCACTCACGAATGAGAAACATGCGTCTCACTCACGAATGCAACATGAAGAAATGTCGTCACAAATTTGAAAGAAGTGCCAGGTCGCACTGTCAATCTACAGAATCTTAATAGATGGTTTGTCTATCAGTGGACACGCAGGATTCACTTGCAACATGTCCACCGCCCCGACGCACAGTAACTTTCTCTGTGGAAGCCTCACCTTTGATGCCAGCTTTCTCTTTGACTCTCTTTTTAACAAATTAACACATTGCAAAAACTATTTGATTTTTACACTCTCTCTAAACTACACTTCTACTATCCTCACCTCCAGTATGCCTATCCTCACCCCCAATATGCCTATCCTCACCTCCAGTATGCCTATCCTCACCTCCAGTATGCCTATCCTCACCTCCAGTATGCCTATCCTCACCTCCAGTATGCCTATCCTCACCTCCAGTATGCCTATCCTCACCTCCAATATGCCTATCCTCACCTCCAATATGCCTATCATCACCTCCAATATGCCTATCCTCACCTCCAGTATGCCTATCCTCACCTCCAGTATGGCCTATCCTCACCTCCAGTATGCCTATCCTCACCTCCAGTATGCCTATCCTCACCTCCAGTATGCCTATCCTCACCTCCAATATGCCTATCCTCACCTCCAATATGCCTATCATCACCTCCAATATGCCTATCCTCACCTCCAATATGCCTATCCTCACCTCCAGTATGCCTATCCTTA
This sequence comes from Cherax quadricarinatus, assembly GCF_038502225.1. Lineage (NCBI taxonomy): Eukaryota > Metazoa > Arthropoda > Malacostraca > Decapoda > Parastacidae > Cherax > Cherax quadricarinatus. Next base: position 748,090 of record NW_027195032.1, read on the forward strand.
CCTCCAGTATGCCTATCCTCACCTCCAGTATGCCTATCCTCACCTCCAGTATGCCTATCCTCACCTAAAGTATGCCTATCCTCACCTCCAGTATGCCTATCCTCACCTCCAATATGCCTATCCTCACCTCCAATATGCCTATCCTCACCTCCAGTATGGCTATCCTCACCTCCAGTATGCCTATCCTCACCTCCAGTATCCCTATCCTCACCTCCAGTATGCCTATCCTCACCTCCAATATGCCTATCCTCACCTCCAGTATGCCTATCCTCACCTCCAATATGCCTATCCTCACCTCCAGTATGCCTATCCTCACCTCCAGTATGGCTATCCTCACCTCCAGTATGCCTATCCTCACCTCCAGTATGCCTATCCTCACCTAAAGTATGCCTATCCTCACCTCCAGTATGCCTATCCTCACCTCCAAAATGCCTATCCTCACCTCCAATATGCCTATCCTCACCTCCAATATGCCTATCCTCACCTCCAGTATGGCTATCCTCACCTCCAGTATGCCTATCCTCACCTCCAGTATGCCTATCCTCACCTCCAGTATGCCTATACTCACCTCCAGTATGCCTATCCTCACCTCCAAAATGCCTATCCTCACCTCCAATATGCCTATCCTCACCTCCAATGTGCCTATCCTCACCTCCAGTATGGCTATCCTCACCTCCAGTATGCCTATCCTCACCTCCAGTATGCCTATCCTCACCTCCAGTATGCCTATACTCACCTCCAGTATGCCTATCCTCACCTCCAATATGCCTATCCTCACCTCCAGTATGGCTATCCTCACCTCCAGTATGCCTATCCTCACCTCCAGTATGCCTATCTTCACCTCCAGTATGCCTATCCTCACCTCCAGTATGCCTATCCTCACCTCCAGTATGCCTATCCTCACCTCCAATATGCCTATCCTCACCTCCAATATGCCTATCCTCACCTCCAGTATGCCTATCCTCACCTCCAATATGCCTATCCTCACCTCCAATATGCCTATCCTCACCTCCAATATGCCTATCCTCACCTCCAATATGCCTATCCTCACCTCCAATATGCCTAGCCTCACCTCCAATATGCCTATCCTCACCTCCAGTATGCCTATCCTCACCTCCAGTATGCCTATCCTCACCTCCAGTATGCCTATCCTCACCTCCAATATGCCTATCCTCACCTCCAATATGCCTATCCTCACCTCCAATATGCCTATTCTCACCTCCAATATGCCTATCCTCACCTCCAATATGCCTATCCTCACCTCCAGTATGCCTATCCTCACCTCCACTATCCCTACCCTCCCACGCCCCTACATCTTGCCCACTAATAACTAAATACAGTTCTGCCCACGGCCCTGTATGACCAATATAGGTTCAGCACTTCTCTGACTGGAAACTACTGATGTCATATCGGGTTTTATTGAAGAAATAAAACCCGTCACGGACTGGGAACCTTCCTTTTATTTTCACATTTTCGTCCCCTGCTATTACTACTACTACTACTACTACTACTACTACTACTACTACTACTACTACTACTACTACTACTACTTCTGCTATCATATATTTTCCTATAAAGCTTCCACTACACATCTACTTTACCGATCACCCTATCCCAGGGCTGGAGAACATGTTAATGTTAGAAGGCCGCAATAAAGTTAGCTTTAATCTTGTAAGACCGAATTCAAGAATTATTCATTAGATATACTGCAAAATATCAGTTATTGTATAAAAAGTTTATTATGTAATTTCAAGAAAATTGATTCCGAAGGCTTAATGCCCTAGAAGGCCGCATGCGGCCTTAAAGTCACAGGAGCCCCATTCATGTCCGAGTCCATACCTGTCAGGGTTTTTTGTTGCTGCTTTAATATAGCTGGATAAATACAGAAAACAGTATCGTGGCTGGAATAATACACAACCCGCACTTAGGGGGACAAACTGATAGCTTGCTAATGTTCCAAGACCAAAACGTGTCTATAAGCTTCTCTTAAATAACAAAAAGGCACAATACCGTGACTGGAACGATACAAAAATAACCCGCACATAAAAGAGAGAAGCTTACGACGACGTTTCGGTCCGACTTGGACCATTGACAAAGTCACACAGTGTGACTTTGTCAATGGTCCAACTCGGACCGAAACGTCGTCGTAAGCTTCTCTCTTTTATGTGCGGGTTATTTGTGTAAGCTTCTCTTAGTGCGGGTTATCTGTGTATTACAGTGGCCTATCAGATAATTAGGAGGATATGGGGGATGCTCCAATAGTTGCTCTCCCAGCTTTCCCTTATATGTTGCTGTTAAGAACCAAAACTGTTACACAGTTGTACTTCCCATATCTGCCTATGTCTTATCACACCTCGGTAGGTTGATAGCACACTCGATCCATACACTGAGGTCCGTGGTTCGGTCCCCGGTACTGGTGGAAATATTCGGGCGTGTTTCCTTAAGACACGTGCTGTCCCTGTTCACCTAGCAGTAAGTAGGTACCTGAGTGTTAGCTGACTGGTGTCGCATCCCGAAGACAAAATTTAATCTGCCCGAAATGCTCTATATAACCAGGGACGTTATATATAGTATGTCACTGATGTCACCTATGGTCTGTACAAGTTGTATTATGTACATGTAGAAATAAGGATTATTATTATTATTGTCATTATTACTCGATCGTTTCCTGGAGGAAACTTAATAAAGATTATTATTGTTATTGTCATTATTACTGGATTGTTTCCTGGAGGAAACTTAATAAAGATTATTATTGTTATTGTCATTATTACTCGATTGTTTCCTGGAGGAAGCTTGCAACGAAAGTTCACTTCTTGTAAGCATTGATATTCCTTATCCTCGACTTTCAGTTCGTGTTCCACTTCGTTATACTACAACTCTTCTCTCTTTAGACAAGTGGTACACGGTCTACTCTTTGTATCTCTTCCGTTCATGTCCCCTGTCTATCCCTAACATTCAACTTATGATTTTTTCCTTACCCTTGTTTTATTTAATAAACGCTGGATAGATCATTATGCTGCTACTTTACCTATGCCATTGATTTTATTAGGTTAGGTTAACGTCCATCACTTAACGTGACTCTCGTGAGGACCAACTAGGCATTTCTCACTTTACTGACTTTCTTAAACGTTGGTTTCCCGGTGTTTTTGCGCTTAATTTTGATTATAATAATCGTAAAACACTGGTACCTATATACCAAGGGTTCTTAATCCGGGGTATCCATACCCCTTGGGATGTGGGTATGGTACTTGATCTCTGAAAGATTTAAAAAAAAGAAAGGGTTGTTAGATTAGTTTACACTATCAGCTGTTGTGTTCCTAGCTTTCCATATGCAAAGTAAAATCAAGTTATTGACAGACCATGAAACGGGAGGGATATGAACTCACGGCGGGTGAGTCGTAAAGCTCCAGGCCAGTGCGTTCAAACCTCACCCTTTCCATAGTTTGTTATTGTGTTATTACGATTTCGTGTGTCATAAAAGCTATTGACATCGAAGTCATTCAGTAGGACTGGTGGTGGTGATTTTGACAGTCTAGTGAAGAGGGTATGGGGACATACTGGGCAATGCATTGTATATCTGTAAACATTAAGTACCAGTGACCTACACACTTAGTCCCAAGCACTCGTAATCCTGTATATATCTGGTTTTCTAATGTGGTGTTAATCTGTGATTGGGCAATTGATGATAATCTTCATACATAACTAACCCGCACATAGTGTCAGCATAGTTGCTGATCCCTGTATTCCCAGTATTATATAGCATAGCAGTAGCATCATCCATGTGCTTTAGACACGAGACCCCTCGTAGGCCTTTGGCTTTGTGTGACGTCATAGGGATACACATGGGCAGTGATCCCTCTGTCCCGTCCTCACTCGGCGGCAGACCTACAAGGCGTGAACAGGCTAGGCACCGGGCTCCATCCCTCATCTCAGTCTGACAATATATTTACCATCCTACAAGTGTGTCTACTTTCAACCTACGATATCTCCATTCAAGAACCCCTTACGATAAATGGTGGCAGCGGTGGGATTGTAATTCTGACGATTACAGCGATTTCTGGAGATAAAGTTGTCGACCAGCAAGACGGCCATTTCGTGTCACCAGTAGGCCTACCGAGGTTCACCCCATCCAGCTACTCTACCAGCTTCTACATTATTCACTGGTCAGTCTCTTTGTATTAGTGTTAACTGCTTTTTGCATTACTCCCGAGGGGTTGACCCGAGTTTGCAAAATAAGCCAGCTTCCAGTCTGTGGTGGGGGAGTCAGAACACCCGAGTCCAGTCCAGCCTAGCCTACTCCATCCAATTATTTTGTCTGCCAAGCCAGCTTCCACCCCTGCTGTGCTCATCGTGTGAAGTTATCAAGCTATTCTGTGTGAAGGGTTAAGATAAGCCAGCTAGCAACTAACCCAGGTGTCTTACCCCAGTACTCAAGCAAGCCACATGAGTAGCCTTCATCGCTTGTGATTCAAGTTCCAAGCATTCTGAGTGCTCCTTGTCATCCTTGTGGTGTTGTAGTATTTCGTGGGTTTCTTCTAAGCCAGCCGGCTTAGAATTATCTTCGCGGCAGTGTGGGTTTTCTCAGTGAGGCTTACGACGTTCAACCCATAAGCCCAGCCACTCACGATCACGTGTGTCGCATCATTGCCGGTCTCAGACGCCTCGCTCAGCCATTACCCACAAACCCAACTATAGTCGGCCATTACAACTCACCTACCTCATCAGTGTTTTGGTGCACTGCTAAGGGTTGTAGCACCATATTTTAAGGACCACATAGGGGGTCAAGAGCTAGAGAGTGGCGCGCCATCTTTAAAAGCCTCCTGTGTGTTGTCTCTCGCCGATTTAAGCGCAATTCTACGATCATCTGTGCAGAGGACAGCAGCAAGACGATATAAACAATCCATCAATCTCATTTTTTCAAGTGTTACAGCTATAATATTTTTTTTTAGAGACATTTGCGAGTGTTGAGACATTTCTTTTGTGTTCCCAGTGAATTTTTCTCTTAGTGACATTCAGTGACTCTTGATCAGACTCAGTGTTTATCATGTACTGATTGCATAAATTTCTTTTAATCTCCTTAATTCAGTGTTAATTTTCGTGCATTATTTTATATCTGTTGTGTTGTGTATCTTTTTATACACTTAAAGTAAGTACTGAGTGTTTTTCCTTTGTTGTGTGTGCAACATATGAGCAATATAGAACTTGTGTTTAAACTTCAGAATTCCAGTGAATTAATTCAGTAATTTTTCACCTCATATTCTGCATCACAACTCAGTGTTGTCTGTTATTTTTTTTCTTCCCAGCATTTGTGTAATTCTATTTTTGTTCCCTGTGTGTTGAACATTCTTGTGTTCATATTCCTTTATTCAGCCAGTGTTTAATTTGTCTTATTTCCACAGACAATAGTGCCATTTTTTAAGTCCCAGCAAGAACTCAATTTTACTAAATTTTTCACACATCAAGTTTCATTGCAAGAAAATTCTAGTACTGTGTTTATGTTGATTTGTGTCCTGCATCTCTGTAAGTGTTGTATTCCTTTTTGTTGTGTGTTTTTTGCACCTATTAATTTTTTTCATATTTTATTGAACAAATTCACTCTTAGTGCAATTTTTAAGTTCTCCTTTTAAAGTAAATTGTCCTTTTGCTTGTTGTTTAAGTGCAGTTAAGAGTTAAAGTGTTCATTCCTTGATATATTTCTTTTCTTGTGTGTTATAATTTTTATTATTGCACATTGACTCATTTTGCAATAATTCTTGTGCAAATATTGTGTTGCTATTAAAGTTTTTCTTGCAGAAAATTTTATGCAGTGTTGTGCAATACAGTTTATTACAGTGCAGTTTCTTATGCTCTGTTCTGTGCATAGTATTTTATTCTGTCTGTCATTTTAATTTTTATTTCAGTGAATTGTGTGTTTGTTTTAATTTTTGCACAAGTTTATTGAGTCCATTTTATTATTTTATTGTGTATTTTCCTTGTTGCATTGAAAGTAAAGACAACTCACTGTGCCATTTATTCAATTTAAAGTAAAAGTTGAGCATATTAGATTTGAGCAAAGTACAAGTTCTCTTGATTTTCAGTGTTTGTTAAGTTGCATATTATTCTTGTGTGAGTTCTTTGCTTACTGTGTAACTTGTCAATTTTTAATTACTTATGCAGAATAGTTAAGCATTTTTTTCCATTTAAGCTTATTGTGTCATTCTCTCCATTTTTCTTGACTTATGCCCTTCAGTATTTTCACTGAGAAGATGTCCCAGTCACTTTTGAACGTTCACTTAGTGTATCATTCCAGTCAAAGTCAATATGAATCAGTCCATAGTAACAATATTCCCTTACTGACTGAAAGACAATATCTAGCCCTTGAGCAATGTCTTTGTTCTCACAGCTTGTATCTGAGATTTGTTAAAGTGCTGCGAAATGTGAAGTTCAGATTAAGTTCCTATAGATCCATGAATTACTTATTAACGTAGCCGAGCGGTCAGGCACTAGTAATTCTGTCACTCCCATCTGTGTTCCACCTATACCTTCAGACTTGCAGGATAGTGTTCCATTGCCTCAAGTGTCCGGGGACACTCAGACAGCCTTGAGTGCACAGCCTATCCCTGCAATGACTGCTAGTTCGAGTAGTAGTTTCTCCACAGGGGATGCCTTGTCAGAAAACGATTACTTGCAACTAGTAATGCCATCTCTTGTTGATGTGACATGCTGTCTGCAGAAAGACGTCTCTGTTACAGCTAGTGTTCTCACTAGAGTGTCTGTTGTTGTTCCTAATGTTCCAGATGGTGATCCCATCCTAGTTGACAGTAATCAGTGCATTGTAAGAAGTTATTTCTCGAGTAACTTTCACATGTTAACGTTGTAAGTGTAGTTCCTTTATAGCTGATACCTCGTGTCACTGTGTGCGACTCAGATTGAATATCAGCATTGTTGACCGTGTTCATTTCTTTTCTCCTGTGCTTGCAGTTGAGATAGTAGATTCGTTCTCCCTTGCTCATATTGCGTGTTATAGCGTTAATTTTTTTTTCAACCGGGGGGAGTCATCCACTCCACCGAGTTTGTTCATTCCTCCAGTAAGGAAGAACTGTTACCTTTATTCCAGAACAAACAGCCTACTGGAAGGTTAGCCAGATGGACCTTGACTATCCAAGAGTTCAATCCCACTTTTGAAAATTTACCTGGCAAGTCGAATGTAGTCGCAGATGCTTTATCGCGACACGTTAGTGTAGTTACTGCAGATCCTCCATTTACTGTCGAGGATGTCAAAAATGCCCAGAGAACCGATCCCTTGTGTTCTGGTGTGATTCGATTCCTGCTCCAGGAAGAGCTTATTCTTACTGTGAAGCCACCAGTACCCATTAGTGACTTAGTAATGAGCCAAGAATTACTGTATCGAATAGTCGAGTTGAGTACTCCTAGCAGATGAATTAGTAATTCCACAGTCACTAGTGATTGTAGTTGTATCTTTTGTAGATACTCGTTCAGATCTCTCTGTCAAGGCATGTGTTAGCCATTGCAGAGGAATTCGATCCTCCCAGAGATGATAACCATTCTGCATATGTAAACCTTACCCTCGCAGAATTGGGTTTAAATGTACATAGTCTGTATAATTAGATGTCCGAGATGAATGAATTTGTCAATTGTGTGTTTTGTTATTAGCTGAACAGTTTGTCAGAGATTTTCGTGTTCACGTTCCCTCCGTATTCTGAGAATTAACAGTCTAGATTTGTGTGCACCGAATCTGCCTTTCTGTTAAACACTTCTTTGTATATAATTATTCTTCCTCAGAATCCGTAGAGTGCATGAATACAGATCGATCGATCAATTCCATCCATATTGTATAATGATTTGTTCTTATAGTTTGTAATGATTACGTTAACACCCATTACGTCAAAATCATGTTGTACCATCCATTAGTTCTAAGTTATATATGAATTTGTTATTGTATAGAATCAGCCCAGATCCGCCTGCCTGTTCAGCCTATAGTATAGTAGTGTATGTCGGGACGACATACGTAACATGACCGAGCTGTCAGCATAGTTGCTGATCCCTGTATTCCCAGTATTATATAGCATAGCAGTAGCATCATCCATGTGCTTTAGACACGAGACCCCTCGTAGGCCTTTGGCTTTGTGTGACGTCATAGGGATACACATGGGCAGTGATCCCTCTGTCCCGTCCTCACTCGGCGGCAGACCTACAAGGCGTGAACAGGCTAGGCACCGGGCTCCATCCCTCATCTCAGTCTGACAATATATTTACCATCCTACAAGTGTGTCTACTTTCAACCTACGATATCTCCATTCAAGAACCCCTTACGATAATAGGAGAGGGGAGATTAGGACGACGTTTCGATCCGACTTGGACGAATTATAAAGTCATCTCAAGCTCCCCTCTCCTATGTGCGGGTAATTTGTGTATTGTTCCAGTCACGGTATTATGCCTTGTTATATAATAATCTACATGACAGTGATCATTTCCTTCTTCCTCGTCGCTCTCTTTGTCAGTCTGAGCGAGCTTAGGTGCTTTATATACGCCATACCTCTTTTTCTGTTTCCCACGATTCATCGTATGCAAGAGAGTTGTTGCAACTCTTCAGCACCTGTGTTCTCTCAGCAGCATTGTCTGCAATACCCCTAACCTCGTGTAAAAAATTATCTAACATAAGTTCCCTCGTGTTATGACTTCTTGGTCGCTACAAAAGATCTGTGGCAAGGTTTTCGGTATTTCAACCGGAGAAAGTGAGCGCATGTCGTGTTATACGAGTATAGAAATTTACTGAGTATTTGACTTGTCCACTATCACTACCATTGCTTCTTTGCATGTAGTCTGGAAAAGAAGGATCGGATGTTGGCTGGTAAGTACTCCCCGGATCATGGAGATTGTTACAGATCCTGTTGAGATTGATACAGAAATTTGGCATCACCTTGTTGGTGTATCCCCAGTGCATTATATCTCCTCGTTGTTGCTTCTCTCCTTACATGAGAGGGAGTCAGACATTAAGAATTTTTCCCTCTCACCTTGAAGAACCTTATATGCCGTTCACACCCCGCTAACTTTAATCAACACTATCTGCATGTTAACGATAGCTGGGCTTGATGGCACCTGTGTCCATATGCTTAAAATACTTGGGAAGCTGATACAAATGCTTCTTTATCATCCTTCAGCCTTTATCTTGACTACGAAGGCCAACCATATTCTTCATCCTACAACTCCCCCACTTTTACTAAATATGATCCCATTCATAATCAAATGTTACGTTTGTGCCTCGTGGCTGTTCTGTCTTTCCCTGTTGAGAGACTATGTATACAGAGGCTAACACTCAGTGTTTGCAATATCGAGGCGATGCCCTTCGTCTGTTTTGTCTGCTTCCATGGCCCCTCACGATCCTTCTACATATAGAACCGTATCTGATATTAGTAAGACTTGTGTAATTAATTGTCGTCCCCCATTTATTGCGCCCCCTTTCCTTTCCGTATTCTCTGTAGTGGGATTCCTTATCTCGCCTCCCGGGGCGTTAAGGGAGGTGCGAATTATTTAGGAATAATAAAAAAGGAAAAACTGAAAAATTATGGAATAAAAAATGTGTACTTACCAAAATATAGCGCATAATTCTGGCAACATGTGGATGTAGTCAGCTTTATTCTATCATATTTTTAAGTATGTTTTTCCAAAAATGTAACTTTTTTTTGTTCTTGCTGTCATGATTTTATATGATTTTTTCATTGCAACTTCTCTGAGGACTGCATTCAAGTGCAGGGAGTGATAACAGCTCAGTCACCTGTGGGTTGTCAACATGTGTTGTGCGGTGCAACATACTGAAATATGGCGAGCCATCACCGTAGAGTTTTACAGAAAACGTAATGTATGTATAACTCAGGAATAAGTTATTGACATTATTTTCTATTTTTGGCGAAAAGTATTTATAGGAGTGTCATGATTTTTGCACACGTTATTGAGCAAGGTTTGTTCTACTACCATGCACAGGGGATTTGCGATATTTTTTTACCGCTGTTTTTTTGTTGATTTTTTCTCCCAAACAAATCCTTAAAAAAAATTCAACAATTTTTATTATCCAATTTATTGACATTTTCGCTCAAACGACATTGTTACCAAGATAATCTATCTCTTGTCTTTCATCTGATGTCAACTAGATCATTGCACGTCTTACCAGTTTTGTAGATAAGGGAGAGTTTTATGCCCTATAGAATGGGGCACTATGTATTTTTCTCTATATCTTTCAATGCAAAAAGTCACTATAAACACAGTGTGTAAGCTTGAAATGCTGCTTAAATCACAGTAAAAATTTCATTGAAACTGGACCATAAACAAAATAAAAATAATAACTTTGTTTGCACTCTGCATCTTACTATCCCTCAATAAATAACAAAAAGGCACAATACCGTGACTGGAACAATATTTGTGTACTATCCCTCCCTTGGGCAGTTTCCAACAATTCCTATTTGCTCTGCAATTCCATGTGCAAAAGCTCGCTTGCCTTGTTTAACCCTATGTTCACTCTTTTCTACATACTTCCAATCCCATTCTCGTGCTCTTGCTGTGTTAGTGATGGTTCTAAATCTTCCGATGGTTTCACGTATGCAGCTGTTTTTTTTTTCTGACAGAATATTCCACAGTCATTTACTAGAATCAGCTAGTATTTTCACGACAGAAATGTGCGGTTTTCGCAGCTGTCATATAGGTTGCAACCATGTCTGCCTAGTCGTTCATATTTAAGACTGCTAAATACGTTACAGACTATCAACAAATTTGACTACCGTGATCCATCGTCTTTCGTACATAAGTTTAGTTATGATGCACTTCTAATAAACACTAAGTCTGGTCAGTGAACAATCGGACTCAGCACTTGGATAGTTTGTTTCGGATTTTCCTAAAGAACATTCCATTCTCGGACTATTTTTCAGTTCTCTCTCACCATCTCCAAAACTGCTGGGACAAACGTTGGTTTGAGTTGCAAAACAGTTTGTTGTGGTCCCCAAAGAACGCTGTAGATTCTGGCCATCATCATACCACCAACGCCTGGTTTGGGGGACTGATCACTCAAGCTTATATATCAGAGACACGCGGCTCACTCATGGAGGTATACCTCGTGTAGGAATGACGAGCAATACTCTACGAGGACTGTCAGTCCACCATATATCCATTAATTGCCCTGTCTATCAGCGTTCACGCAGAATTCGCTTCCATATACAGTAAGTCCTCACATAACGTCGTCGATAGATTCTTGGAAACTGCAACTTCAAGCGAAACAACGTATAACAAAACAGATTTTACCAGAGGCAAATTTATAAAACATTGCAACGAGGTTAAATCAAGGAATAAATGTCTGCAAAGCGAAAATTGTAATGAGCGTGCGGACTCCACATAGACAGTGGCCCCCGGCAGGGAATCGATTATTTTTCTCATCAGCATTATAATGAAACGACGTTATGTGAGGATCTACTGTGCACTGCCCGAACACAATCCACTTCCTTGTTTAACGTTCCATCCCACCTTAGACCCAGACTCTGACTTTTCAATGGACAATAAACTCTTGCACTAACCTTGATTTAAACATTACTACGGCACTAACCTCCACCTCCACTATTCTTTACCTCCGCACACTTCATCCCCTCCCTCATAATTCTCACACATTCCTACTTTTGCACACTATTCCCCGCAGGGCCGTATAATCTTTACGGGTTTAGCACTTCGATTATATCATTGCTATTATGAGCCACTGAGGAATGCTTAGCAGCAGATATGTTTTGTGTTATTCTACGTTATATTAATATGTAATATTTGTTTATACTGAATATAATGGAATAAAGTCATTTGCTTGACTGCTAGGATTGTTGCTACTGGTACCATCACTATTACTAGTACTGCACCTAATACTTATGCTACTACTGTTATTTCTATCACTACTACTATGACTACCAGTGCTATTATTGTTGCTTAAGTGAGAGGGAGAAAAAACGGTTCACTAGCACTTGTGAGAGGCTCATTACTTCAAGAGGGGGAAATATCGCTCCCTTCATGAGCTGGAGATATTTCTACACTAGTACACTACTACAATAACTAGAACTAAACTCACTATTGATACTACAACCATTGGTACTACTGCTACTACCTCTGCTATTTCTAATACCACTGTTAGCACTACTAGCAGTAATAACACTACAATTAAACATCAAAGACTAATAATTCTAACAATTACTGGCGAGGCTCAAGGGTATGTAAACATGTTAAATACAAGAAAACACAAAAACTTTATTAACATTAAAATAAAATACTGTATGTACAACAGAGTACACTGAATAAATCAAGGACAAGCACTATGCACAATAAAGAAAAAAATTACTAAGTTTATGAATATACAAAACAGTGTGAACAGCAAGGGTAATAAAGACAGTATATAAAACGGGAAGATGAAGATTATGCACAAGGTACAATAAAAAAATATGAACAATAATATTCAATGAACATGTATAAGAGACGATAGATACAATATGTACAATAAACACTATGGAGTTAAGCAAACAATAAACATTGTGTTCATTGTCCCTTATTGTACATAAAATGTTCATGGTCAGTTTCTAGCATTTATTGTCCCTTATTGTACGTATGTTTATTGTCAATTGTTCATAGTGTTTAGAGTCCAGTATTGTATATATAATGTTCATTCTTAGTTCATAATGTTTATCGTCCATTGTACACTACAGCAACTGAAATGAACATTATAAGTACAATAATGGAGAATAAACATTATGAACAACTAACAATGAACATTATAAGTACAATAATGGACAATAAACATTATGAACAACTAACAACGAACATTATATGTACAATAATGGAGAATAAACATTATGAACAACTAACAATGAACATTATAAGTACAATAATGGACAATAAACATTATGAACAACTAACAACGAACATTATATGTACAATAATGGAGAATAAACATTATGAACAACTAACAATGAACATTATAAGTACAATAATGGACAATAAACATTATGAACAACTAACAATGAACATTATAAGTACAATAATGGACAATAAACATTATGAACAACTAACAACGAACATTATATGTACAATAATGGAGGATGAACATTATGAACAACTGACAATTAACATTATATGAACAATAATGGACAATAAACATTAAGAACAACTGACAATTAACGTATATACAATAAGAGACAAACACTGTACAATAAGGTATAACAAAATATTCTCTTATGTACAACAGGCTTAAACAATATGCTGCAGAAATTCACACATGGAGGGATCTTTTGGTTGAGTGATTTCACTGAGACTTAAATTTCACACACGACCATCTGGCAAATCTTTTTAGGATTTACTGGATTTTGCCAGACTGCTGACCTGCAGGTCGAAGCGTGGGAGAGAGGGAAGGGTGAGAGAGAGGGAAGGGTGGAAGAGAGGGAAGGGTGGGAGAGAGGGAAGGGTGGGAGAGAGAGTGAAGGGGAGGCTGTGAGGGGATTGTGGGAGAAAGGAAAGTGTGGAAGTGTGTGTCGGGGGGAAAAGAGAGAGAGCGCTAGCTAGCTTCCCGTCCTCTTTAATCACAAACATCATTTCACTGTTGTAAAGACCATCTTATATAAGACTGATAAAGGTACTTTGAACAGTGAAAAACTGTTTCTCCCACAGCGCTCAGTGGCCGACCGTTTTCTGTTTGCACGGCACGACTTTTTATACTTCTGTTTTTCCCTATATTTGTCTTTTTTTTCCTTGTGGCGTGTTTCGTTACTTTTTTATGGATATAGGCCAACACAAACACAGAGCGAGTGAGTCAGACAGACAGACACAGATTATTTTAGGTTTTATGTTGTCAACACTTGTTGTACACCAGCGTTATCACTAATTACTCTTAATTACTTCATTTACTCGGGTAATACCACTTTCCATCTTCTCTCTCTTCCCAGTATGGTGGAACAGTTTCCCAACGTGTTTAACTGTAACAGATTTTTAGAATTTCTAGTCAGTTATCCTGTTCACATTCACTATGTAGATCTTGTGAAGTCTACCCTTGTTAACTTCTCTGGGTTCGTTAATTAAGGAACGTGTTCGTATACATTGTTAGAAGCCCAATCTAATGTATGGCACTTGAATTTCGCAAATTACTTTGAGACTGCGGCTAAATCGTCTTCAAGAGTGCCAGGAATGATCGTGGCACTCGTTATATCACTAAACTTAGTTCATAAGACATAAAAGGGGTTTATACACTGTGTAGGTTTAACCACGGAACGGAGGAGCGAGTCGTAAAACTCCAGGACAGTGCATAAGCCACTGGACCAGTTGGCCCAGTGCCTTACGCAAGTAAATTAATATAAATCATGCAAGTAAATTAATGTGAGAACTGATCAGTCAAAAACAGATGAATTATTGTATGATCCTTGACTTGTACTTGGGTATTTGTACATATACAATTCAAGACACACAATTCGTAAGAGAATTAACTTAACTGGATCTTGCACAGCACCGTAGTACAATAACTGCAGAAATAAGCTTAACAATAGCAGTAACACAGAAGAAACTAGTACAGTGTACCCCCGGTTAACGATATTTTTTCACTCCATAAGTATGTTCAGGTGCCAGTACTGACCGAATTTATTCCCATAAGGAATATTGTGAAGTAGATTATTTCTTTCAGACCCCCAAACATACACGTACAAACGCACTTACATAAATACACTTACATAATTGGTCACATTTGGAGGTAATCGTTATGCGGGGGTCCACTGTATTACAGCAGCAACAAAATATATCAAAATCGTAACGCAGCAGCATACTAGCCTCACGGCCAGACAGTACACAACCAGCACTTAAAAGATTGAAGTGCGGGTTATTTGTGTATTGTTCCAGTCACGGTATTCTGTATAGTCCTTGTGGCTTAGCGCTTCTTTTTGATTATAATAATAATCCACTCACGGTATTGTGACTTTATTCTTTACGGCTAGAGATTTGTAGATGAATGGTTCAGAGAACCGACATGTTGATAAATTAGACACATATGCAACTCTTGGGTATCTTCATTGAGGAAACGTTTCGCCACACAGTGGCTTCATCAGTCCATACGAAGGAGAAACTTGAAGAACAGGAGGAGAATGAGGTAATCAGTCCCTCAACCTTGAGTCGATGTGTTCAGTCCATCAATCTTGAATAGAATACGGCATATCAGCAGAGAAGCAGCTTATAAACCGTATGGCAGGAGAGGTGTAGCAGTCATAGGTGGTGTTACATTTGTTCAATGTGGAAGTAGGTCGTGCCCAAGAATTAGGCAAGCGAAGAATTCCTAAGTATTAAGATCCCAAGAAGTTGCAGTGTCTGACAGATTTGTAGATGAATGAAGCCACTGTGTGGCGAAACGTTTCCTCAATAAAGATACCCAAGAGTTGCATATGTGTCTAATTTATCAACAGCTAGAGATATCCAGGAAGCAGCTCACCCTACTTGTGGAAAGTAACACTACGAGTCTCACAGTAATAACCAGTATTACTGAGACACTGCAGTTGTAAGCAGATATCCAAACAAGTGTTACCATAATACCTTACCATAAACAAATTTATAAAAGTTGTTAGAGGTGATCCAAATGCATTGCATGAAAAAAGTGAGAAAATGAAGAACCGTGGAATTTCTGTCGACAAGTACGCACCTTAGACGTTAAGTTGACATCCCTGAAAGATGATGCTACTACCTTAAGGGGCATAAACCCTAGCACTCTAGGGAGACGCGGGTGTTTTAGTGATCCTCTCGTTGATGTGATTAAGCAAACTGTTCCTACACTAGTTTGTGATACCTTAACCATGCCTATACACACAAATATAATGCAGTACGTTATTGTATTATTTACTGGATAGTACAGTAATATGGAGGGACCCGACGACAACGAACCATTCTAGTTGACTCGTAAGTTGCACATACATAACTCATCTACGCACAAGTACACAGCTCGTGTATATTACGGACACGTGTACGTAGTAGTGGTAGGTGTAAACAGTTAACACAAACATGCCTCTGGAATGCAAACAACAGTATCAGATTGTACAGTTTTCTGGCGCACTTAGTATTGGTCTGGATGGCTGTTAAAATAACGGGTTTTATGCTTCCTCGTGAACATGATACTAGAACAGCGGCTGTTACTTGAAGTACAATGGTTGTACATGAAGTACAATGGTTGTACATGGAGTACAATGGTTGTACATGAAGTACAATGGTTGTACATGAAGTACAATGGTTGTACATGGAGCACAATGGTTGTACATGAAGTACAATGGTTGTACATGAAGTACAATGGTTGTACATGGAGCACAATGGTTGTACATGAAGTACAATGGTTGTACATGAAGCAAAATGGTTGTACATGAAGCAAAATGGTTGTACATGAAGCAAAATGGTTGTACATGAAGTACAATAATTGTACATGAAGTACAATAATTGTACATGAAGTACAATGATTGTACATGAAGTACAATGGTTGTACACGAAGTACAGCGACCCTGCACGAAAATACAGCGACCGTACACGAAATACAGCAACCCTACACAAAAATACAGTGACCGTACACGAAATACAGCAACTCTACACGAAAATACAGCGACCGTACACGAAATACAGCAACCCTACACGAAAATACAGCGACCGTACACGAAATACAGCGACCGAACTTACAGTACAGCAGCATACCTCGACCCCTGCAACAGCCCTCTTCATCGCCCACTCTTCTTTCAATCTGAGGCGAAAGAATTTGTCCATTTTGGGCCGATAGGTTCCCGGTGGTCAAAAATTCTTTGCTCAAACACACACATTTTACGGCCTACAGATTCGCCCTCAATCAGTTGAACTGCTGAATTGTCAGTGTAATCGTAACGACATCGAAAAGCCTTTCAATTATTGTAGCAATGACATGATGGAGAGGGTGGGAGGAAGAGTAGGAATATGAAGAGTGACGAAGGAAGAGGAGGTAAGACGGTAGATAGATAAGACAGTGCGAGAGGAGAGAGAGATTAATGGGAATTGAAGAAGATAGTTGCAGGACAAGGGACAAGAGTAAAATGTAAAAGGATATGAAAGAAGTTTAACAGAAGGCATTTTGAGATAAACCAAGATAATCTAGAAAGAAAACTGGAAAAGTTACTGCTCTCTTTCTTTCTTTCTCTCTCTCTTTCTCTCTCTCTCTCTCTTTCCATTTTGAGATATTCCACAGCGTTAACTTAAAAAATTACAAACAAACTGTAAGAGGGCTTAAAAAATATATCTGGATGACAGAGGTGAATGTTAAAATACGAGAAATAGCAAAAGCAATTATATATACCATATGAAGTACCACAAGGTTCGGTTCTTGAACCACAACTGTTTCTGATAAACGAAGTATACCAAACTGAGACCCACAAGGCTCAGTTCTTGTACCACTATTGTTTGATAAACGTATGTGGTCTTCAGATACCAAAGTGAGAACCAGAAGGCTCGGTTCTTGCACCACTACTGTTCTGATACATATATGGTCCCCAGATACCAAACTGAGAACCACAAGGTTCAGTTCTTGCTCCACTACTGTTCTGATAAACGAAGTATACCAAACTGAGAACCTCAAGGCTCAGTTCTTGCTCCACTACTGTTCTGATACATATATGGTCCCCAGATACCAAACTGAGAACCACAAGGCTCAGTTCTTGCTCCACTACTGTTCTGATACACATATGGTCCCCAGATACCAAACTGAGAACCACAAGGCTCAGTTCTTGCTCCACTACTGTTCTGATACACATATGGTCCCCAGATACCAAACTGAGAACCACAAGGCTCAGTTCTTGCTCCACTACTGTTCTGATACACATATGGTCCCCAGATACCAAACTGAGAACCACAAGGCTCAGTTCTTGCTCCACTACTGTTCTGATACACATATGGTCCCCAGATACCAAACTGAGAACCTCAAGGCTCAGTTCTTGCTCCACTACTGTTCTGATACACATATGGTCCCCAGATACCAAACTGAGAACCACAAGGCTCAGTTCTTGCTCCACTACTGTTCTGATACACATATGGTCCCCAGATACCAAACTGAGAACCACAAGGCTCAGTTCTTGCTCCACTACTGTTCTGATACACATATGGTCCCCAGATACCAAACTGAGAACCACAAGGCTCAGTTCTTGCTCCACTACTGTTCTGATACACATATGGTCCACAGATACCAATCTGAGAACCTCAAGGCTCAGTTCTTGCTCCACTACTGTTCTGATACACATATGGTCCCCAGATACCAAACTGAGAACCTCAAGGCTCAGTTCTTGCTCCACTACTGTTCTGATACACATATGGTCCCCAGATACCAAACTGAGAACCTCAAGGCTCAGTTCTTGCTCCACTACTGTTCTGATACACATATGGTCCCCAGATACCAAACTGAGAACCACAAGGCTCAGTTCTTGCTCCACTACTGTTCTGATACACATATGGTCCCCAGATACCAAACTGAGAACCACAAGGCTCAGTTCTTGCTCCACTACTGTTCTGATACACATATGGTCCCCAGATACCAAACTGAGAACCTCAAGGCTCAGTTCTTGCTCCACTACTGTTCTGATACATATATGGTCCCCAGATACCAAACTGAGAACCACAAGGCTCAGTTCTTGCTCCACTACTGTTCTGATACACATATGGTCCCCAGATACCAAACTGAGAACCACAAGGCTCAGTTCTTGCTCCACTACTGTTCTGATACACATATGGTCCCCAGATACCAAACTGAGAACCACAAGGCTCAGTTCTTGCTCCACTACTGTTCTGATACACATATGGTCCCCAGATACCAAACTGAGAACCACAAGGCTCAGTTCTTGCTCCACTACTGTTCTGATACACATATGGTCCCCAGATACCAAACTGAGAACCACAAGGCTCAGTTCTTGCTCCACTACTGTTCTGATACACATATGGTCCCCAGATACCAAACTGAGAACCTCAAGGCTCAGTTCTTGCTCCACTACTGTTCTGATACACATATGGTCCCCAGATACCAAACTGAGAACCACAAGGCTCAGTTCTTGTACCACTATTGTTTGATAAACGTATGTGGTCTTCAGATACCAAAGTGAGAACCAGAAGGCTCGGTTCTTGCACCACTACTGTTCCGATGTACCTATGTGGTCTACAAATACCATTTGGAGCATTCAGTTCTTGTAACACTGTTGTTTCTGATACACGTACGTGATCAGTAATCCTAAATTTACTACGAATATATGTCGGTGTTTCTCAATGACTCTTAAGATCAGTAGTGCCGGTGTAGGAGACTTTTAATGGGGGTAGTGCATGGATGACTGTCTTACTGTCATGAACTCAGTGTCACGACTGTCTTACTGTCATGAACTCAGTGTCACGACTGTCTTACTGTCATGAACTCAGTGTCATGACTGTAAACTGCAAATTGACTGGCATGCCACAGGTTCACGAGTTCAAACTCTCCATTCAGAGAGATTTATGCAATCATGTATTTACGATTTCAAGAGCAATTCATAACAGCATTGAGGGGACTTGAGCTAGAGTATGGTTGAGAAATGCTGATGTGAGATTCGTCAGAAAAATCCTGCATTTATGGTGACAATGGCACCCAGGACA
Source organism: Cherax quadricarinatus (assembly GCF_038502225.1). Taxonomy (NCBI): domain Eukaryota; kingdom Metazoa; phylum Arthropoda; class Malacostraca; order Decapoda; family Parastacidae; genus Cherax; species Cherax quadricarinatus. The sequence continues at coordinate 767,740 of NW_027195032.1, forward strand.
ACCTACCGATGGTGAGTAGAAATATAGCAAAGGGGGTAAATATTAGGCCAGCATGGTGCAATGGACAACACATTATCCTGGTACAAAACAAAAAGGCACAATACCGTGACTGGAACAAGACACAAGTAACCCACACAGAGAGGAGTTTACGTCGATATTTCGGTCAGACTTTGACCATTTAGAAAGTCAAAGTAACAGAAAAGAGTAAAGGAGCCGGTATTTATAGACGAGTGGGACAAAGACGGGAGCAAGAAGTAAGAATAGTAAATAGTGGTAGTGCTAAGGCTGGTAGAGGTAGTAGTAGTTGTAGAAGAAATAGTGATAGTATAAAGTAGGGAGAGTAGTTTAGTGGCACAAGAGAGAGAAAAACATTAACCTGACATGAGTTCAAATCCTCAATTCGGCGAAATGAGTTACTGGGAAGTAGAAAGTTGAGGCTTGAGAGAGGTTTGTGCTGGTCTTCGCCTGTAGGCTGAACTTTCCGCGTCTGTTACTGTGTTCCAGGATTCTCCTGTGTTTGTATATGTCCTGTTCTCTTCGCCTGCTGTTCCATTTCCTTTTCATTTTTTTTTGTCCCGCTTGAGATATACATACATCTTTCTGTCTACTTCAGTGCTTATCGTCCTTCACATAACTATTCTACTGCCGTTTCTTTTGCAAGAGTCGGTTTAATTGGACATATTTTGAAGCTTTTGTACCTCCCAGTTTCGTGGAAAAAAATGTCTCCCTCAGTAGATCGATCTAACCTCCTGTCAATTCAATGATAGACTGAATCTCGTGTTTGTCCGCCATTCAAATATTATTACTTGTTCTCTCATTAATAAGATATTACAAGGATCCATATGTTACTATGTATGATAATTGTACCTAAATTAACTTTAATAAGTACTATGGATAAACAACAGCCTCCCTCGGTCCTCCTCCCGTTTTCTCTCAATACTTTCTTCTACTGTTTCCATTTCCGTTTTCCTCCTATCTTATGTTATTGCTAAGTGCCTGAGAAGACTTGCTCCTGCTTCTTTCTCCATTTTCCTCCATTTACTTTCTTCAGTCGCTGTAGTTCTCTTCTGTTCTTTGCTTTCCTCTAATACTTCTTTTGCTCATGACTACAACTCTCTATAGATATCTCGTGTCTTTCTTCCTCCACATATCCTCGCGGCTTGGATGGTAGCATCCTCATCTCACTGAGGTACGGGGATAGATCCTGACACCTGTAAAACGTTGGGCACGTTTCATTACACTTGCTGCCCCTGTTCACCTAGCAGCAATTAGGTACCTGGGTGTTAGTCGACTATTGTGAGTCGCATCATGGGGATAAGATTAATCTAAGTTGCCGGAAATACTCTGCATAACCAAGGACTTTCTACATGAACCTGTAGAAATAAAGATTATTATTATGTCGTGTTTATATCTAATAGTATCATAACTACCAGTCCACCTCTACCCTGTTTGTACTAAAAAAAAAATACAATGAGTTGGGATTGAACCCATGGCGAGTGAGCCCAAAAACTTCAGGCCTGTGTTATTACGATTTCTTGAACCTGTTTCTACTTCCTCTGCTCCCTTAGCTTTTTTCAATCATCATTGGCTAGGCTATTTCCTTTCTCTTGAAATTTTATCCAGTCAGGTACAAAAACTTACTGATTACATATTGTACCGGCGACTGTGAAGCTGCAGTTAACCCCGTCTTTATGAAATGAGACCAGCCAGTTCTGCACAGATTAGTTAGGGGTGAAATACCCTGGAGCAAAGGGTGTGTGTGTGTACACTCACCTATTTGTACTCGCCTATTTATGGTTGCAGGGGTTGATTCATATTTTCCTGGCCCCACCTCTTCACTGATTGCTACTCTCCCTGCTCCATGAGCTTTATCAAATCTCGTCTTGAAACTGTGTATGGTTCCTGCCTCCACTACGTCACTTTCTAGGCTATTCCACTTCCTGACAACTCTATGACTGAAGAAACACTTCCTAACATCCCTTGACTCATAGGAGTCGTCAGCTTCCAATTGTAACCCCTAGTTTCTGTGTCCCATCTCTGGAACATCCTGTCTCTGTCCACCTTGTCAATTCCTCGCAGTATTTTATACGTCGTTATCATGTCTCCCCTGATCATCCTGTCCTCCAGTGTCGTCAGGCCGATTTCCCTTAACCTTTCTTCGTAGAACATTCCCCTTAGCTCTGGGACTAGTCTTGTTGCAAACTTTTGCACTTTCTCTAATTTCTTGACGTGCTTAACCAGGTGTGGATTCCAAACTGGTGCTACATAATTCAATATGATCCTGATGTATATGGTGTACCGAGTCTTGAACGACTCTGTACTTATGTCCATTCTTAGCTCCTGGCCCCACTTCTTAACTTGCCAGATTTACATCTTCCGCCCTGTATGGACCCTGTCATCTCTATTCTTGAAGCTGTGTATTAAACCAGGTTACACGGATGTTTATTTTAGGTAACGCACAGCGTGTGCGCTGTCATGTGTGAGAATTATTTAAAGATGAAAGAACATGTAGTCTGCATGAATGAAGAAAGCACAATTTTCAGTGAAAGCTTTTTATTGAGGCAACGTATTGCTTGAGTTAGAGATGCTGCTAGCTGGTCTGTACATCTTCTCAGTAATCTTGGCCTCAACTTGTCTGGGCCCACAGCCTTTTCTTGGTCAAGCGATTTAAGAAGATGCACCTCTTCCTGCCTTATTGCCACCACTGATAGTTTTGACAGTTCTTGCAGCTAGTCTCAGTCTCTCTCTCCCTCTCTCTCTCCCCCCCTCTCTCTCTCTCTCTCTCCCCTTTTATATCTCTAGTCACGTTTTTTCTAACACATTCATCCTTAACTTGGTAAATCTGACACGTTTCTCTCTCCACAACTACAACAAAACATCATCGATAGCACATCTTTCTCCTTGGATCACCTCAGAGATTACTATAAGCAGCTGAGAAGTCTCCCGTGTGCCTCTGGTGTTTACAACCGAACCGACGTCCAATGACACAAGGAATTTTACCGAATCTCTTAAGAAATCTCTGTCCTGCTTTACCTCGAGTCGAGAACGAGGCGAGAGTTTTCAGTTATCCCTTAGAGTGCCTGGCATACTTTATCTCTTGATTTTCGTTCAATCCTTCAGAAAGGTTCGTTCGATAGGGTTCAAATTTCAAATGTGGTTTCTGAGCGATAACTTATGAAATCCTCTTTTGACCGGCTTCAGTTTTTTTTTACTCTGATATATCTTACTGTTATAAAATAATGTAGCATATTTTCCTTCTGAGCTGTTAAAAGATTGTTAGTAACCTTAATTTTTTAAGTGGTGGAGTGGTAAGCCAGTGGAAGGCTTCGATCAGGTAATCAAAAGCTCCAGCTGCGGGTCATCATACGACTGGCTTTGTCTGTTTATGCCTTGTAATAAAGTTGGTAGAATTACCGACAATATGTAAAGTAAAAGGACACAAGTGCAACTAATGTGACATTTATTGTGGCAACGTTTCGCTCTCCGAAGCTTTATCAAGCTTAATAAAGCTCCTGGAGAGCGAAACGTTGCCACAATAAATGTCACATTAGTTGCACTTGTGTCCTTTTGTTTATGCCTTCTTTTCTAATTACATTGTCAAATACTCCAAACTTAAGAACACTTGTGACTTAAACTGATCGTTACTTCTCTCTCTCCCACTTTTCCATTCCGTGTCTGTCACACACTGCACCATCATGGGATCTTGTAGCAAAGAATTCTTCAATATTTGTCCCATCTTTGGACGAAGACCTACTTAGACTAGTGGATGGTTCCACTGTGACTCCGCCTCCTGCTGCTTCGCCTCACCTGACTACAGTATACTTCCTACAAGATTGATGGACTGAACATATCAATTCCAGGCTGAGGGACTGATTACCTCAAACTCCTCCTCTCCTTACCCATTTCTACTTTGTATTGGACTGATGAAGCCACTGAGGGGCGAAACGTTACCTCAATAAAGATTCCCATGTGTTGCATGTCTCAATTCTTCAACTTGTCGGTTCTTCAAACCATTTATCACATTTTATTCTTTCTTTGCTTTCCTTTCTTCTGCTTATGTGTTTTGTCCTTCATTCATATTTCCCTGTTATTGTTTCTACCCCATGTGGACCATCAGCTCTCCTGCACTGCTCGTGTTTCTTGTCCTTTGAATGATCTCACTTCTACTACTACTACTATTGCTACTACTACTATTGCTACTACTACTATTGCTACTACTACTACTACTACTATTGCTACTACTACTACTACTATTGCTACTACTACTATTGCTACTACTACTACTATTGCTACTACTACTACTACTATTGCTACTACTACTACTATTGCTACTACTACTACTATTGCTACTACTACTACTATTGCTACTACTACTACTACTACTACTACTACTACTACTACTATTGCTACTACTACTACTTTTGCTACTACTACTACTACTACTACTATTACTACTACTATTGCTACTACTACTACTACTATTGCTATTACTACTACTATTGCTACTACTGCTATTGCTACTACTACTACTATTGCTACTATTATTGCTACTACTACTACTACTATTGCTACTATTGCTACTACTGCTACTACTATTGCTACTACTACTACTATTGCTACTACTACTACTATTGCTACTACTACTACTATTGCTATTACTACTATTGCTACTACTACTACTATTGCTACTACTACTACTATTGCTACTACTATTGCTACTACTACTATTGCTACTATTGCTACTACTATTGCTACTACTACTACTATTGCTACTACTACTACTATTGCTACTACTACTACTATTGCTACTACTACTATTGCTACTACTACTACTATTGCTACTACTACTACTATTGCTACTACTACTACTACTATTGCTACTACTACTACTATTGCTACTACTACTATTGCTACTACTACTACTATTGCTACTACTACTACTATTGCTACTACTACTATTGCTACTACTACTACTATTGCTACTACTACTACTATTGCTACTACTACTATTGCTACTACTACTACTATTGCTACTACTACTACTATTGCTACTACTACTACTATTGCTACTACTACTACTGTTGCTACTACTACTATTGCTACTACTACTACTATTGCTACTACTACTATTGCTACTACTACTACTATTGCTACTACTACTTTTGTGAAGTATTATGTGAGCAAATCACCTTCAGGAGGCTTACAGGACATTACCTGAATTATTACCTGCAAGTAATTTGTGTGAGGTAAACATGTAGCTGTGCTGCATGCGTGATCTTTAGGATCGGTGGCTGAGTGGTTAAGGTGACGCGTATGTTGTGCTGTCTCACGAGGCGGTACAGCGTTCGTAGGGTCGAGTCCTGGCCAGCCGCAGTTTCGTATATGAATTAAAATCGCTTCTTTCGTGATTTCGTTACTCTCTCTCTCTCATGTATATATATATATATATATATATATATATATATATATATATATATATATATATATATATATATATATATATATATATATATATATATATAATCAATGAAACCACTTAGTATATATGTTACATAAATCATGTACATAACGATAAAAATAATTCGTGTACGTGATACGGACATGACAATAATCTTTCACCTCGAGAAGCTCTATGACCTTAATTTTTTTAAGTCAAAATATATATGTAAAAAAAATTCTACAGAAAATGTTTGCATTGTTTGCGGATTTAAAATGTTGGCTTTTCATTTTTTTATACCTGTATTGTACCAGAATTGTATATCCCTCTTGGTAGAGAATTTTTTCTTCCGGGTTTTATTTCCCGTTTAGAATTTTTTTTAATAGGTTTGAAGTTATTATATTTAATATTTCGTTTTTGTTTATATATTGGAGATTAAACTAGCATAGCTGATTTTAAATTTAGAATCAGTTACGTTACTGGAATCATTTACGTAACTGGAATCAGTTATGAAACTGGAATCAGTTACGTAACTGGAATCAGTTACATAACTGGAATCAGTTAAGTAGCTGGAATCAGTTACGTAACTGGAATCAGTTACGTAACTGGAATCAGTTAAGTAGCTGGAATCAGTTACGTAACTGTAATCAGTTACGTAACTGGAATCAGTTAAGTAGCTGGAATCAGTTACGTAACTGGAATCAGTTACGTAACTGGAATCAGTTAAATAGCTGGAATCAGTTACGTAACTGGAATCAGTTACGTTACTGGAATCATTTACGTAACTAGAATCAGTTATGAAACTGTAATCAGTAACGTAACTGGAATCAGTTACGTAACTGGAATCAGTTACGTAACTGGAATCAGTTACGTAACTGGAATCAGTTACGTAAATGAAATCAGTTACGTAACTGGAATCAGTTGCATAACTGGAATCAGTTGCATAACTGGAATCAGTTGCATAACTGGAATCAGTTACGTAACTGGAATCAGTTAAGTAGCTGGAATCAGTTACGTAACTGGAATCAGTTACGTAAATGAAATCAGTTACGTAACTGGAATCAGCTGCATAACTGGAATCAGTTGCATAACTGGAATTAGTTACATAACTGGAATCAGTTGCATAACTGGAATTAGTTACGTAACTGGAATCAGTTACGTAACTGGAATCAGTTACGTAACTGGAATCAGTTACCTGTTTAGTGGAAAGCAAGCGTGGTTAATAGTGTGAGGTAATGTTCTTATGTTTAGGGAGAGTGAGAATGAGAGTAAGATTGAGAGAGAGTGTGTATGTGTGTGAGAGTGAGAGAGTGAATTAATGAGAGTACGAGAGTACGATCTGTTTGTGACTTGAAAAAGCCCACTGTGTGGGCGAAACGTTGTCAACAAAGGATCACATTATACTGCATGTGTGTTTATATTTCCATTGTGTCGGTATTTTATACCATTTATTCCCACGAGAATGAGTTAATGAAAATGGAAGTGAGAGAATGAATAAGCCATTGTCTGGCATGCAACACTGTCTGGCATGCAACACTGTCTGGCATGCAACACTGTCTGGCATGCAACACTGTCTGGCATGCAACACTGTCTGGCATGCAACACTGTCTGGCATGCAACACTGTCTGGCATGCAACACTGGCATGCAACATTGGCATGCAACACTGTCTGGCATGCAACACTGTCTGGCATGCAACATTGTCTGGCATGCAACACTGGCATGCAACATTGTCTGGCATGCAACATTGTCTGGCATGCAACACTGTCTGGCATGCAACATTGTCTGGCATGCAACACTGTCTGGCATGCAACACTGGCATGCAACACTGTCTGGCATGCAACACTGTCTGGCATGCAACACTGTCTGGCATGCAACACTGTCTGGCATGCAACACTGTCTGGCATGCAACACTGTCTGGCATGCAACACTGTCTGGCATGCAACACTGTCTGGCATGCAACACTGTCTGGCATGCAACACTGTCTGGCATGCAACACTGTCTGGCATGCAACACTGTCTGGCATGCAACACTGTCTGGCATGCAACATTGCCTGGCATGCAACATTGTCTGGCATGTAATATTGTCTGGCATGCAACACTGTCTGGCATGCAACTTGGCATGCAACATTGTCTGGCATGCAACACCGTCTGGCATGCAACATTGTCTGGCATGCAGCATTGTCTGACATGCAGCATTGTCTGGCATACAGCATTGTCTGGCATGCAACATTGTCTGGCATGCAACATTGTCTGGCATGCAACATTGTCTGGCATGCAACATTGTCTGGCATGCAACATTGTCTGGCATGCAACATTGTCTGGCATGCAACATTGTCTGGCATGCAACATTGTCTGGCATGCAACATTGTCTGGCATGCAACATTGTCTGGCATGCAGCATTGTCTGGCATGCAACATTGTCTGGCATGCAACATTGTCTGGCATGCAACATTGTCTGGCATGCAACATTGTCTGGCATGCAACATTGCCTGGCATGCAACACCTTCTGGCATGCAACACTGACTGGCATGCAACACTGTCTGGCATGCAACACTGTCTGGCATGCAACACTGTCTGGCATGCAACACTGCCTGGCATGCAACACTGTCTGGCATGCAACACTGTCTGGCATGCAACACTGTCTGGCATGCAACACTGTCTGGCATGCAACATTGTCTGGCATGCAACACTGTGTGGCATGCAACACTGGCATGCAACACTGTCTGGCATGCAACACTGGCATGCAACACTGTCTGACATGCAACACTGGCATGCAACACTGTCTGGCATGCAACATTGACATGCAACACTGGCATGCAACACTGTCTGGCATGCAACACTGGCATTCAACACTGTCTGGCATGCAACACTGTCTGGCATGCAACACTGGCATGCAACACTATCTGGCATGAAACACTGTCTGGCATGCAACACTGTCTGGCATGCAACACTGGCATGCAACACTGCCTGGCATGCAACACTGTCTGGCATGCAGCACTGTCTGGCATGCAACATTGTCTGACATGCAACACTGTCTGGCATGCAACACTGGCATGCAACATTGTCTGGCATGTAACACTGGCATGCAACACTGTCTGGCATGCAACACTGTCTGGCATGCAACACTGTCTGGCAAGCAACACTGTCTGGCATGCAACACTGTCTGGCATGCAACACTGTCTGGCATGCAACACTGGCATGCAACACTGGCATGCAACATTGTCTGGTATGCAACACTGTCTGGCATGCAACACTCTCTGGCATGCAACACTGTCTGGCATGCAACACTGGCATGCAACACTATCTGGCATGCAACACTGTCTGGCATGCAACACTGTCTGGCATGCAACACTGGCATGCAACACTGCCTGGCATGCACCACTGTCTGGCATGCAACACTGTCTGGCATGCAACATTGTCTGGCAAGCAATACTGTCTGGCATGCAACACTGTCTGGCATGCAACATTGTCTGACATGTAACACTGTCTGGCATGCAACACTGTCTGGCATGCAACACTGTCTGGCATGCAACACTGTCTTGCATGCAACACTGTCTGGCATGCAACATTGTCTGGCATGTAACACTGGCATGCAACACTGTCTGGCAAACAACACTGTCTGGCATGCAACACTGTCTGGCATGCAACATTGTCTGGCATGCAACACTGTCTGGCATGCAACACTGTCTGGCATGCAACACTGTCTGGCATGCAACATTGTCTGGCATGCAACACTGTCTGGCATGCAACACTGTCTGGCATGCAACACTGTCTGGCATGCAACACTGTCTGGCATGCAACACTGTATGGCATGCAACACTGTCTGGCATGCAACATTGTCTGGCATGCAACACTGTCTGGCATGCAACACTGTCTGGCATGCAACACTGGCATGCAACACTGTCTGGCATGCAACACTGTCTGGCATGCAACACTGTCTGGCATGCAACACTGTATGGCATGCAACACTGGCATGCAACACTGTCTGGCATGCAACACTAGCATGCAACAATGTCTGGTATTCAACACTGTCTGGCATGCAACACTGTATGGCATGCAACACTGGCATGCAACACTGTCTGGCATGCAACACTAGCATGCAACACTGTCTGGCATGCAACACTGTCTGGCATGAAACATTGTATGGCATGAAACACTGGCATGCAACACTGTCTGGCATGCAACACTAGCATGCAACACTGTCTGGCATGCAACACTGTATGGCATGCAACACTGGCATGCAACACTGTCTGGCATGCAACACTAGCATGCAACACTGTCTGGCATGCAACACTGTATGGCATGCAACACTGGCATGCAACACTGTCTGGCATGCAACACTAGCATGCAACACTGTCTGGCATGCAACACTGTCTGGCATGAAACATTGTATGGCATGAAACACTGGCATGCAGCACTGTCTGGCATGCAACACTAGCATGCAACACTGTCTGGCATGCAACACTGTATGGCATGCAACACTGGCATGCAACACTGTCTGGCATGCAACACTAGCATGCAACACTGTCTGGCATGCAACACTGTATGGCATGCAACACTGGCATGCAACACTGTCTGGCATGCAACACTGTATGGCATGCAACACTGGCATGCAACACTGTCTGGCATGCAACACTAGCATGCAACACTAGCATGCAACACTAGCATGCAACACTGGCATGCAACACTAGCATGCAACACTGTCTGGCATGCAACACTGTCTGGCATGCAACACTGAATGGCATGCAACACTGGCATGCAACACTGTCTGGCATGCAACACTAGCATGCAACACTGTCTGGCATGCAACACTGTCTGGCATGCAACACTGTATGGCATGCAACACTGGCATGCAACACTGTCTGGCATGCAACACTAGCATGCAACACTAGCATGCAACACTGGCATGCAACACTGGCATGCAACACTGGCATGCAACACTGTCTGGCATGCAACACTGTATGGCATGCAACACTGGCATGCAACACTGTCTGGCATGCAACACTAGCATGCAACACTAGCATGCAACACTGGCATGCAACACTGGCATGCAACACTGGCATGCAACACTGGCATGCAACACTGGCATGCAACACTAGCATGCAACACTGGCATGCAACACTGGCATGCAACACTGGCATGCAACACTGGAATGCAACACTGCCTGGCATGCAACACTGGCATGCAACACTGTCTGGCATGCAACACTGGCATGCAACACTGCCTGGCATGCAACACTGTCTGGCATGCAACACTGTCTGGCATGCAACACTGGCATGCAACACTGGCATGCAACACTGGCATGCAACACTGTCCGGCATGCAACACTGGCATGCAACACTGGCATGCAACACTGTCTGGCATGCAACACTGCCTGGCATGCAACACTGTCTGGCATGCAACACTGGCATGCAACACTGGCATGCAACACTGGCATGCAACACTGGCATGCAACACTGTCTGGCATGCAACACTGGCATGCAACACTGGCATGCAACACTGCCAGGAGCCGATAAATACTCAAGAGCATGTAAACAAAGTCTTTAATACAACGACTTTCCTCTCAAGGGAGGTTCCTTGACGCTGGTAACGGGCTCTTGATCTCGGGAATTGGATCTGTGCTCCAGTTCCCTGAGTTGATCCTGAATACCTTCCATCCCCCCCCATGCGCTGTATAATCCTACGGGTTTAGCTCTTCGCTGTAATTATAATAACAACTTTCCACTCTTAATGGAACAGTGACACAAACGACATCTTTATATACTTTGAAACTTTTGATTCTAGTTTTGATCTCGCTCTTAAAAGCCCAGATTATTATTATTATAATCAAGGGGAAGCACTAAACCCGGAGGATTATACAGCGCCTGGGGGGGGGGATGTGGAAGGCATTCAGGCTTAATTCGGGGAACTGGAGCACAGATCCAATTCCCTAAATCAAGAGCCCCTCACCAACATTTAAAAGCCCAGAGGAATTTCCAGCCCGACTTAAGTCAGGGAGTAATTTCAGAGGAAGATTATTAGTCTGGTCTTCCTATGATGGAAAATATAATGGAACCATGACTTAAGAAATCGTAATGACACGATTGCACATAAACCATACCCCCGGCCGGGATTGAACCCGCGGTCATAGAGTCTCAAAACTCCAGCCCGTCGCGTTAGCCACTAGACCAGCTAGCCACAATAAGATTCATCCAACTAGGTATATTTCTACACCATAGGAAAGTTAGCACAGGCACCTCTGTGACCACAAATGCAAGTTTTTACAGACGAATCTCCAGCGCGACGGGCTGGGGTTTTGAGACTCTATGACCGCGGGTTCAATCCCGGCCGGGGTATGGTTTGTTTGCAATCGTGTCATTACGATTTCTTGAGTCATGTTGACGGCAGTGAAGGGACTTGAGCTAGAGTTCGTCACGGCCACGCTAGCTGGAGATTCGTCTGTAAAAACTTGCATTTGTGGTCACAGTGGTGCCTGTGCTAACCTTCCTATGGTGTAGAAATATACCTAGTTGGATGAATCTTATTGTGGCTAGCTGGTCTAGTGGCTAGCGCGACGGGCTGGAGTTTTGAGACTCTATGACCGCGGGTTCTATCCCGGCCGGGGGTATGGTTTGATAATGGAACCATAATTTAAATTTCCGTGTTTTCTGGCATATAAGGCGCACTAAAATATGAAACCTACAAATAGATGATGGTGTATAGCCCTTGTGGTTTAGCGCTTCTTTTTGATTATAATAATAATAATATAAATATATGATGTTATGAAACAGTTGTAACGTAACGTTAGCGATTAACTGCTGAAGCGTAACGCGAAGCCTACCTTGCCCTTGAGCGTGTGGCGCAAGATGATTTTTCAAGACTTTTTTTGTGGGGAGAAAAGCGCGTTTTTTTTATAGCTGGAGAGGGTTTGGGGGTCAACGCCCCCGCGGCCCGGTCTGTGACCAGGCCTCATGGTAGATCAGGGTCTGGTCAACCAGGCTGTTACTGTGACCGCACGGAAACATACGTACGAACCACAGCCCGGCTGGTCAGGTAGTGACGTTTCCTGGCCAGGTGCTGACTCTTTTTTTTGTCAGGTACTGACTTTTCTGGCCAGGTGCTGACTTTTCTTTGCCATTTACTGATTTTCCTGGCCAGGTGCTGACTTTTCTTTGTCAGTTACTGACTTTTCCTGGCAGGTGCTGACTTTTCTTTGTCAGTTACTGATTTTTCCTGGCTAGGTGCTGATTTTTCCTGGCAGGTGCTGACTTTTCTTTGTCAGTTACTGACTTTTCCTGGTCAGGTGCTGACTTTTCCTGGCCAGGTGCTGACTTTTCCTGGCTAGGTGCTGACTTTTCCTGGCTAGGTGCTGACTTTTCCTGACTAGGTGCTGACTTTTCCTGACTAAGTGGTGACTTTTCCTGACTAGGTGCTGACTTTTCCTGGCTAGGTGCTGACTTTTCCTGGCCAGGTACTGACTTTTCCTGACTAGGTACTGACTTTTCCTGACTAGGTGCTGACTTTTCCTGACTAGGTGCTGACTTTATATGTCGGAAAATACCATATATCGCATGTTGAACCTCTCTAATTAACGATTTATTTACAAAAGATACAGACAGTAAGGACTGGAATTTACCTGGAGAGAGTTCCGGGGGTCAACGCCCCCGCGGCCCGGTCTGTGACCAGGCCTCCTGGTGGATCAGAGCCTGATCAACCAGGCTGTTACTGCTGGCTGCACGCAAACCAACGTACGAGTCCTCATTGAACTAGATAAGAACAGTGTGTAAGTAAATTAAAATTTAATAATTGCCAAAAGTGTACTGTACAACTAACAATTTACATGCAGAACAACCACTGGAAAAACAATAGTAAACTTCCAAGCGCTTTCGTGAATTCTCACATTATCAAGGAACAGTTCCTTGATCATGTGAGAAATCACGAAAGTGCATGGAAGTTCATTATTGTGTATATTGTGATATCTGCATATTGTGATATCCGCATATTGTCTGATATTCAACTATTACACACTATCACTTCAGGCTGAGGGACTGATTATCTCAAACTCCTTCTGATCTTCATTATTCTTCTTTGTATGGACTGATGAAGCCACTGCGTGGCGAGACATTTCCTTGAAAAAGTTACCCAAGTGTTGCACATGTGTCTAATTTATCAACTCGTCGGTTCTCTGAACCATTTGTCTACATCAGAGTTGTGTTGTCTTCAGGTACACAGTTTTATGTTCAGTAACCGAAAACGAAACTTGTACAGAGAACAGAATAACAAAAGCAAAATGTCTCATTAATACCTCGTTCTTTGAATGTACATGTGAAGAAAGGGCAAAGGGTGCAGAGCAAGTTTTGATTACTTCTACGTTTCGCTTATGATTATATGAATGTTCAAATAAAAGTTATCAAGATTAATTTGTTGTGCTTAAAGGGCTTGGGCTCCAGCTCTTGTCTCTTAGAAACCATATGGAGTTATAGTCCACTGTATTAATTGAAGTCTAATCTACTTGTATTTCTAAATTTTTCATCTATCTCCCCAGAAGGAAGATTTGTGCCTATAATGTAGTGTCTTTTATCTATGGGTTTCAGTACTCAGTTGGATATTCAAGAAACTTGTTCTGAGTTTATAAGAGCTGTTAAAATTCTCTGTGCAATTTTTCAGCCCGGCTATTTCTCCTGCTTTAATGGGGAACCGTTAGTACACAGCAGTATTCCAACCTGGAGACAATGAGTGGCGAGTATCATCAATGGCTTGACATCTCTGAAGGTTATTTAATTTGCAGTTTGGGTAATAACATTGTTACGCTTATTGAACCTGAGATCTGACATAATAACTCCTAGGTCTTTCATATATATCTTAGGTTCTATTCAGTGGTCGGAGTTTGTCTTCAGTCTTGTTTTCATTTCCTCTATTTTTTCGACACGCAGTAACTGAAGTTAGTCCTCATTGAACATCATATTGTTGTCACTAGCCCACTGGAAGACTTGATTTATATCACCCTGGAGGCTTGCCGTGTCTTCTATGAACGTCACTGTCATGCAATTTGTATTATCTACAAAGGATCATACAATACTACGAAATTTGTTCCTATGTCAGAAATAAGAATGAGAAATAGAAGTGGGGCGAGAACTGTGCCTTGGGGGAGAGAACTCACTTGAGCAGCACCTGAGTTCTCTTTTGTTGACTATTACTCTTTGGGTTCTATTTCTTAGTAAGAAACAGAACCCATTTATTCTCTTTGCACGCATTTTATATACAATTTCCCTATAGTCTCACATCTCGAAAAATTTTGCAAAGTCTGTATAGTATACTACATCTGCATTTCGCTTGTCTAAAAGTGAATCCAAAACAGTGTCGTAATGGTTCGCCAATTGCGACATGCAGGAGGGATCTTTAAGGTCAGGGAGAGAGAATACACTGATGGGAGAAATGGCATAAAGCCAAATGGGGATAGTCTCAACTGCAGAGAGGACTTTTAGTGAAACGTTTCACACATGAAACAACTTTCTTCAGTTACTGCTCAAGGATACACAAGAAGCAAATTCATACAAGTGCAGTGTCATGAGATGCCAGATTAGTGAGGTCACTGTGTGGGTGAATTAAGAACGTTAGAATGGAGAAAAACTGCAGCAAGCCTATTGGTCCATACAAGGTACATATTTCTCCAAGCCAACCAGTCCTAACTGTTATACACGTATTAGAAGAGTTGGGCTCCAGGGTTAGCTGAACTGAAGGCTCTTTCATTCTATTGGGCTGTTATGTGTGGAGATTAGCGCAGCTTCCAGGCATCTGCAGTGTTTTGTCCATTTTCTTTATAACCATCAGGGCGTTCTTCCAAAACATCCAGTATACGGTCTGGTCTTTAGAATATGTATCACGGACTCCTAAAATATTCGTACTGAACTTATATTAATTTTTAAAGAGGTGGACAGGCAAGCCAGTGGAAGGCCTCGGTCAGATGATCAAAAGCTCCAGTGACGGGTCATCAAATAACTAAAGACCAGCGTCAGAAAACACTTGCCAGTTTTCTTGACGAATCTCGCCTAACCTAACCTGTTATGCTGCTGAAGTCTTGTCCACACTCAGCCGTGTCCTGCCAATAAATATCTGAATATCACAAAGGATTCAGGTAATTTATATGAAATATCGCTGGATAGTTTATATATATAGGAGAATAATCTCAGACAGCTTCAGGGGGAACCTTGAGTTTTCCACGAAGCAAATTTATTCTTTTCTCTGAGGATGATGGTCTCCAGGACAGTTCTGGAGGTG
This sequence comes from Cherax quadricarinatus, assembly GCF_038502225.1. Lineage (NCBI taxonomy): Eukaryota > Metazoa > Arthropoda > Malacostraca > Decapoda > Parastacidae > Cherax > Cherax quadricarinatus. The sequence goes on from NW_027195032.1 coordinate 783,433, forward strand.
GTACCTCCCTATATATATATATATATATATATATATATATATATATATATATATATATATATATATATATATATATATATATATATATATATATATATATATATTATTATCACACTGGCCGATTCCCACCAAGGCAGGGTGGCCCGAAAAAGAAAAACTTTCACCATCATTCACTCCATCACTGTCTTGCCAGAAGGGTGCTTTACACTACAGTTTTTAAACTGCAACATTAACACCCCTCCTTCAGAGTGCAGGCACTGTACTTCCCATCTCCAGGACTCAAGTCCGGCCTGCCGGTTTCCCTGAACCCCTTCATAAATGTTACTTTGCTCACACTCCAACAGCACGTCAAGTATTAAAAACCATTTGTCTCCATTCACTTCTATCAAACACGCTCACGCATGCCTGCTGGAAGTCCAAGCCCCTCGCACACAAAACCTCCTTTACCCCCTCCCTATAACCTTTCCTAGGCCGACCCCTACCCCGCCTTCCTTCCACTACAGACTGATACACTCTTGAAGTCATTCTGTTTCGCTCCATTCTCTCTACATGTCCGAACCACCTCAACAACCCTTCCTCAGCCCTCTGGACAACAGTTTTGGTAATCCCGCACCTCCTCTAACTTCCAAACTACGAATTCTCTGCATTATATTCACATCTCCACTGCCTCCAGCCTTCTCCTCGCTGCAACATTCATCACCGCGGGTTCAATCCCGGCCGGGGGTATGGTTTATTTGCAATCGTGTCATTACGATTTCTTAAGTCATACATTCCCCTCTTTGCCTCCAAGGACAAAGTTCTTTGTCTCCACAGACTCCTAAGTGCACCAATCACTCTTTTTCCCTCATCAATTCTATGATTCACCTCATCTTTCATAGACCCATCTGCTGACACGTCCACTCCCATATATATATATATATATATATATATATATATATATATATATATATATATATATATATATATATATATATATATATATATGTTTATTTGTTTGAATAAATGGTTCAGAAAACTGGCAAGGTGATCAATGAAACACTTGCGTAACATTTGGGTATCTAAATTCTGGAAACGTTTCCCCAGCCAGTGGCTTCTTCAGTCCAATGCAGAGAAAGGTGGAAGATGATTTGAGGTAGTCAGTCCCTCAGCACGACCTACTTCCACTAGTGGGCTTCTCCACTGGTGACTCCGTCTACCGCTGCTCTACCTCATCTGTCATCAGTATATAAGCTCTGTCTCTGTGAATAGGCTGCACTTATATCAACATTGATGGACTGAACACACAGCCTCCAGGTTGAGGGACTGATTACCCAACTCATCTTCCACCTTTCTCTGCATGAACAAGCCACTGATTGGCGAATCGTTTCCGGAATAAAGACACCGAAATGTTGCACAAGTGTCTAATTTATAACAGCGTTTTGTCTTCATTGAGAAAGTGAGAGTTGGCAGATGTATTATACAATGTGTTGTTCACAGCCAAGCATAGTTGGTTTATGCAGCCCGAGCGGCTAGTTTTTCTAGCACCCACGTTCATCCTGTGAGCAGAAGGGCAAAAAACAGGATTACAAAGGTCACAATGGGTCTTTGTCAGACCCTACTGAGCATTGTTACATCACTAGGAAAAAAATTAGGCGTTTCATGCAGTTAATGTACACAATACAGTATGGAATACAATTTGTAAAGATATTGCCACTAAAAATACTTTGGTCATAATTGAGTTGCAATCTCTTCTATAGAAACATTCTTTCGTCACAAACATGTTGCGTTCAGGTTTCAAGCTATTTAGAGCAATTAATGGTGAAAGAGTCGGTGACAATTACACTGTATCCCAGTGGTTGGGGATCTGGGATAAATTACCCAAATGGGGTAAAAATTAAAATCTTGGTGGAAATTAATGCTCAGTAAACATATACATAAAACTGGAAAAAAAATATTTAATAAGCGAGGCAAATTAAGAAATTTATATTTTTTTCAAACAAATAATTTTTAGTTTCTTGATAAAATTAAAAATTTAATTTGTAGGAACCATTTTTTAAGTTGATGTAAAATGGGTGAGGAATTCAGTTTCAGTGACTCGGGAGCATGTTGTGCCAGCCAGGAGCTGGCACAACAACCTGTCAGCATTGACTTGGGAGCCGGCACGACAACCAGTCAGAATTGACTTGTGAGCCAGCACAACAACCTGTCAGTATTGACTCAGGAGCTGGCACAACAACCTGTCAGCATTGAGTTGGAAGCTGGCATGACAACATGTCAGCATTGACTCGAGAGCTCGCACAACAACCTGTCAGCATTGACTGGGGCGCTGGCATGACAACCTGTCATCATTGACTTGGGGGGGAGCACGACAACCCTGTCAAGATTGATTCTGGAGCCAGTACAACAACCTGTCACCATTGACTTGGGAGCTGGCACAACAACCTGTCAGCATTGACTGGGGAGCTGGCACAACAACCTGTCAGCATTGACTTGGGAGCCGGCACGACAACCTGTTGGCACTGACTCTGGAGGCGGCACGACAACCTGTCAGAATTGACTCTGAAGCTGGCACGACAACCTGTCAGCATTGACTTGGGAGCTGGCTCAAAAACCTGTCAGCATTGACTTGGGAGCCAGCACAACAACCTATCAGCATTGACTCGGGGGCCGGCACGACAACCTGTCAGGATTGACTCGGGAGCTGGCACGACAACCTGCCAGGATTGACTCGGGAGCTGACACAACAACCTGCCATGATTGACTCTGGAGCTGGCACGACAACCTGTCAGCATTGACTTGCGAACCAACAAGACAACTTGTCAGAAATGACTCATGAGCTAGTAGGACAACCTCACATCCCATTGACACCACCATCGCATTTCTGGCCTAGTGTTCTATCTCACTATTAATAATTGTCTCTGCTTACAGTCAATAACGGTGCAATGTTCGGTTTACGACTTTCGACTACCAAGGTAAGGTAGTGTTTTGTGACTTGCTTTGACTTGCCTGACTATAGTATATAAGCCTCTTCTCCGAACATATGCTGTACTTTCAAGATTGATTGACTTAACACATCGATTCCAGGCTGAGGGACTGATTACCTCAAACTTCCCCAATCCTTACAACGTTCTTCTCTGTAATGGACTACTGTAGCCACTCTGTGTCGAAACGTTTCCTCGGTAAAGATCCTATAAGCTTAAAAGTGTCTCATTCTTCAGTGATAACAGTACTTACCGCCCTCCCACTGTTAGGGCTCTAGCCAACAGCATAGTGTGTGGAGGTAGTCTTTGTCCTAAGGTCGAGCAAGTGTTCCGGAACACTGAGATTAGATTGACGCTGAGTTGAGGATTGTGTATGATTAGGTTCTTGGGATGGTAGGTTGTCATAATAATATCAGAATCTGTTATCTGCCAGGGAGATGGGAAATCCTGTTGTTTCCTAACATGATGTAGTTCATGTAATTCAAACAGTTTTGTGTGTGTGTCGATGTCATTTAATCCATCTTGATTCACTTAATGTTTTGATCACCTCTTAGCGGCTTCAGTACTATCAAGACACTGACTCCACGTATTCTACCAACAATAATTGGTATACATAATTCTTTATTCATATTAATTATTGTGGCAGATATAGGATAACCCGGAATAATTCTCAAGCCTTCGAATCTTTCAAAGGTTCTGCGTTGCAAGACTAAAACAGATGTATGGTAATCTGTCAGCGTTTTGCATGGTAAATACATTGTTGCAATTCACCATACAGTGGACCCCCGCTTAACGATCACCTCCCAATGCGACCAGTTATGTAAGTGTATTTATGTAAGTGCGTTTGTACGTGTATGTTTGGGGGTCTGAAATGGACTAATCTACTTCACAATATTCCTTATGGGAACAAATTCGGTCAGTACTGGCACCTGAACATACTACTGGAGTGAAAAAATATCGTTATCCGGGGGTCCACTGTATTTGGTATAATTCCCTACTACAGTTCTGAGAGGTTACTCTATCCTTACATTGTTGGTTAATTTTCTTCACAACTGAGCAGGATCTCAGAACGGGGTCGAAATATACCGATCAATTCATCCTCTGTGTTTGTCTTCCTGAGGGTTATTAAGCTGTTAGTATACATGGAACAGTTGCTAGTATACATGGAACAGCTGCTAGTATACATGGAACAGCTGCTAGTATACATGGAACAGCTGCTAGTATACATGGAACAGCTGTTAGTATACATGGAACAGCTGCTAGTATACATGGAACAGCTGCTAGTATACATGGAACAGCTGCTAGTATACATGGAACAGCTGCTAGTATACACGGAACAGCTGCTAGTATACATGGAACAGCTGCTAGTATACATGGAACAGCTGCTAGTATACATGGAACAGCTGCTAGTATACATGGAACAGCTGCTAGTATACATGGAACAGCTGCTAGTATACACGGAACAGCTGCTAGTATACATGGAACAGCTGCTAGTATACATGGAACAGCTGCTAGTATACATGGAACAGCTGCTAGTATACATGGAACAGCTGCTAGTATACATGGAACAGCTGCTAGTATACATGGAACAGCTGCTAGTATACATGGAACAGCTGCTAGTATACATGGAACAGCTGCTAGTATACACGGAACAGCTGCTAGTATACATGGAACAGCTGCTAGTATACATGGAACAGCTGCTAGTATACATGGAACAGCTGCTAGTATACATGGAACAGTAATGTAGATAAATGGTTCAGAGAACCGACAAGTTGATAAATTAGACGCATGTGCAACACTCAGGCATCTTTCCTGAGGTAATCCCCTCAAGGAAGGTTCCTTGATGTTGGTGAGGGGCTCTTGATTTAGGGAATTGGATCTGTGCTCCAGTTCCCCGAATTAAGCCTGAATGCCTTCCACATCCCCCCTAGGCGCTGTATAATCCTCCGGGTTTAGCGCTTCCCCCTTGATTATAATAATAATCCTGAGGTAACGTTTGGCCACACAGTGCTATACAAAAAAGAATAATGAAGATCACAAAGACTTTGAGGTAATCAGTCCCTCAGCCTGGAGTCGATGTGGTCAGTCCATCAGTCTTGAAAAGAAGGCAAAACATGTGCGAAGTGACTTTTATACATGGAACAGTAATACAGTCAACACCTGCTTAACGATCACCTCCCAATGAGACCAATTATGATAAATTAGACACATGTGCAACTCTTGGGTATCTTTATTGAGGAAACGTTTCGCCACACAGTGGCTTCATCAGTCCATACGTAGGAGAAACTTGAAGAACAGGAGAAGAATGAGGTAATCAGTCCCTCAACCTTGAGTCGATGTGGTCAGTCCATCAATCTACAAATCTGTCAGACACTGCAACTTCTTGGGATCTTAATACTTAGGAATTCTTCGCTTGACTAATTCTTGGGCACGACCTACTTCCACATTGAACAAATGTGACACCACCTATGACTGCTGCACCTCTCCTGCCATACGGTTTATAAGCTCCTTCTCCGCTGATATGCCGTATTCTATTCAAGATTGATGGACTGAACACATCGACTCAAGGTTGAGGGACTGATTACCTCATTCTTCTCCTGTTCTTCAAGTTTCTCCTACGTATGGACTGATGAAGCCACTGTGTGGCGAAACGTTTCCTCAATAAAGATACCCAAGAGTTGCACATGTGTCTAATTTATCAACATGTCGGTTCTCTGAACCATTCATCTATGAGACCAATTATGTAAGTGTATTTATGTAAGTGCGTTTGTACGTGTATGTTTGGGGGTCTGAAATGGACTAATCTACTTCACAATATTCCTTATGGGAACAAATTCGGTCAGTACTGGCACCTGAACATACTTCTGGAATGAAAAAATATCGTTAACCGGGGGTCCAGTGTACCTCGATATTACCAGAACAAAACAAACCTGTTATTAACGCTTGATTTCTAATTACACATTTTAACCGTTATCAATATATCTATTAAACATTGTGATGTTTTCTGCAGAAATTCAAGTATTACTGAAGTAACTGGTTATCTTTTTATTCATTTATCTCGGAAATAAATTATTTACACCTCTTGACAACACACTGGCCGTATCCCACCGAGGCAGGGCAACCTAAAATAAAAAAAACGAAGGTTTTTCTTCTTAAATTTAGTAATTTATACAGAAGGGGTTACTAGCCTCTTCCTCCCGGCACTACGCATGGCTTACGTAGGAAGAATTCTTTTCCACTTCCCCATGGAGACAGACACTTATACACTAAGTAACATCATCCTGATTTTCAGGAATATTGAAACATTTTTTTTTTTTCAGTGATGCTGCAAATTACCTCATTTTTTTTTTAATTATTTTATTCACTCCTCAAACTTTTGGAGGGTCAATTTGATATATTTTCTACGAATTTATAACTCATAAAATTTATCTACGTTAGTTTCCTCCAGTTTTCCTTAAATTATCATTGTTTTAACATCGAAATATATATATATATATATATATATATATATATATATATATATATATATATATATATATATATAAAATATATATATAAATATATATACACAGTGGACCCTCTAATTTAGTCGTGCCTTTTCTGTATGCAAAACTATTTTTATTATCTACAAAATGTATTTTTTGTTAATATTTCCCATAGGAAATATTGTAAATCCAATTAAATCATTCTACACACCCAAAAATAGTAACAAAAACTACATTTTATTGATAATAAAAATAGTTTTGCATACAGAAAAGGCACGACTAAATTCGCGGGTCCACTGTATATATATATATATATATATATATATATATATATATATATATATATATATATATATATATATATATATATATATATATATATGTAATTTATTTATTTATTTATTTACAGTCACTCATGAAAATTCAGAAACATGTGCAACAGTTGGGTATCTTCACTGATGAAACGTTTCGTCTACACGGTAGGCGAAACGTGAAGTAATGGAATGAAAATGTAATCAGTCCAACTCTGGAGAAAAATAATTTTTCTCCAAGGTTGATGTTCTGACTTTCTCAGTTCTTCAGAACTGAAAAAGTCACTGGTGGCTAAACATTTCTTTTTATATATGTGATGAATTGTAAATACGTGTCTGTGTGTTAGGTAAGACACATATGCAACAGTTAGGTATCTTTATTATGAAACGTTTCGCCTACACAGTAGGCTTCTTCAGTCAAGTACAGAAAAGTTGATAGAAGCAGAAGATACTTGAAGACGATGTAATCAGTCCATCACCCGTAAAGTTTTGAGGTGGTCAGTCCCTCAGTCTGGAGAAGAGCATTGTTCCATAGTATGAAACAATATGGAGATGAAGTGACAGAATGGAGCTTTTTATAGCGCCAAGAGATGAGACGTAGGCCACTAGGAGAGGTAAGAACTCAGATGTTGAAAGGTCAGGTCCCTCTCAAATCCAGCCGCTCTTACTAGTGGAAGTTGTCGAAGTTGATTGCAGGTCTGTACCAAGATACCCTTGTGTTGCAGTGTCTGACAGATTGAACATTAAAATGGTATAAAATACCGACAGGTTGTTAGGTAAGACACATATGCAACAGTTAGGTATCTTTATTATGAAACGTTTCGCCTACACAGTAGGCTTCTTCAGTCAAGTACGTGTCAATACGTGTCTTTCTATATCTTGCTGGTACCACCATACCAGTTTTTTTTTATTATTATTCACCGGTATTCTCCCGGCCCGGGTCTTTTCCAAGTAGTGGTGACCCGGCCTTGGCTCCCTATCTGGGGAGTGTCTGGAGACTTAAGTCTCCCATGGGAGGAGGTACAAGTACCTCCTCATCTTTGGGACCAAGTGTCCCCAGGCCTAGCCACATTCCCCACCCTCACGGGGCTCGTAGGGAGAAACTAGGCCTCTACCATACCAGTTCTCAAGCGACACATTGGCCTGCCCGACTCAAAACACAGACTGTATACATTTTCAGAACTCACAAACATCACTTATTTCACTGCTGTTCAATTGGAATAAAAGTAGTGACTGACTTTTACTAGACTTGTATGATACTCAGTGTTTGTGAATGTTTGTTTTTTGCTGTCCAGCCGTCGTAACTGAAAAAATAATTGATATAATTTGGGGAGCGAGCGTATGCCAGTCCATCCCCAACCCAGCCCCTCCACCCCCTACTCTCTCTCTCTCTCTCTCTCTCTCTCTCTCTCTCTCTGCCTCCGTCTCATTATCTCTGTTTCTATGTCTGTCTTTTTGTCTTTCCCTCTGTCTCCGTGCCTATCTACCTGTCTCTCTGTTTCTGTTTCTCTGTCTCTGTTTCTGTCTCTCCCATAAGAATTGCTGACCAAGTCCTAGAAACAGTTTCTATTCTCAATTTCTGCATAATTCAGTATGTAATATTTCACGACTGAGCATAATTTCGTTATATACATAAAAGTGCGTCCCTGGCTGGGGTGTCCCTGGCATGGGTGTCCCAGGCTGTGTATTTGTTGGGGAATGTAATAGTAAGGACGTCTGATTGGGTGTCCGTGTTGCTGGAATTAAAGTATGAGTGTCCCATCTGCTGGTATCCCTAGGTGGGTGTCCGTAATTCTGATATCCCAGTACCCTTGTATCCTGGGATGACCTTGCTGCTGAGACACAAGATAAAGGTCTGTGGCAGGGGATACCTGCAACGAGGGATACCTATAGCGGCAGATAATTATGGCAGGGGATGCCTTTAACAGATACTTATAACAGGGATAGTCGGGCATACACCTAACGTCATCTTACGTATATCGGTCAAAAATACTTATTTTTTTAAAACTATCCCACTGTAATAATAACTTAGTAATATTACCATTATTATTAATAGTATTATTATCAGTAATAATAATTTAGAAAGTAAAATTGCAATTATTATTACTAGTAGTATTATTAGTAAATAATATTAAATACTGACAAGGTTGACTCACGAAATCGTAATGACACGATTGCAAACAAACCATACCACGGGTGGGGATAGAACCCGCGGTCAGAGAGTCTCAAAACTCCAGCCCGTCGCGTTAGCCACTGGACCAGCTAGCCACAATAAGATTCATCCAACTAGGTATATTTATACACCATAGGAAGGTTAGCATAGGCCACCACTGTGACCACAAATGCAAGTTTTTACAAACGAATCTCCAGTGGCTAACGTGACGGTCTGAAGTTTTGAGACTCTGACCGCGGGTTCTATCCCCGTCCGTGGTATGGTTTGTTTACTGACAAGGTGATAAGTAAGGCACATGAGCAACACCTGTATATCTTTATTGAAACGTTTCGCCTACGCAGTAGGCTTCTTCAGTCAAATAGTCAGAGGGACTGACCACCACAAATACTATTCTCCAAGGTTGAAGGACTGATTGCATCATCCTCATTTCACTACTACAGCTGCAGCCTCTGTATTTGACTGAAGAAATAAGTCACTCTGTCTGACTTTTTTGTGTTATCCCAGGTTCTCTACACATATGCTGCTATGTATGATAATTCTATGTAACTGTATTTGTGTATACCTGAATAAACTTACTTACTCTGTAGGTGAAGCGACTTAACAATAAAGATACCCAACCGTTGGACATACCCAACCGTTGGACATACCCAACCGTTGGACATACCTCACACTACTGTTAGTAATATTAATATATGTATTAAGCAAACCTTATGTAATTTTATATTTTTACTGAAAAGCAGTAAATCATTACACAGATTAACCCGTACATGAGAGACGACGTTTCTGTCCGGCTTGGATCATTTACAAGTCACACTAATACAAGGGAGTGAGGGAGCCAGTATATATAGGAGAGGTGGGACAGGGACGAGACCAAGAGAGGAAGAACAAGTGGTAGTGGTAACGTTGGTGGTAGTGGTAGTGGCAATGTTGGTGGTAGTGGTAATGTTGGTGGTAGTGGTAGTGGTAATGTTGGTGGTAGTGGTAGTGGCAATGTTGGTGGTAGTGGTAGTGGCAATGTTGGTGGTAGTGGTAATGTTGGTGGTAGTGGTAGTGGTATTGTTGGTGGTAGTGGTAATGTTGGTGGTAGTGGTAGTGGTAATGTTGGTGGTAGTGTTAGTGGTAATGTTGGTGGTAGTGGTAGTGGCAATGTTGATGGTAGTGGTAGTGGTAATGTTGGTGGTAGTGGTAGTGGTAATGTTGGTGGTAGTGGTAGTGGTAATGTTGGTGGTAGTGGTAGTGGTAATGTTGGTGGTAGTGGTAGTGGTAATGTTGGTGGTAGTGGTAATGTTGGTGGTAGTGGTAGTGGTAATGTTGGTGGTAGTGGTAGTGGTAATGTTGGTGGTAGTGGTAATGTTGGTGGTAGTGGTAGTGGTAATGTTGGTGGTAGTGGTAATGTTGGTGGTAGTGGTAGTGGTAATGTTGGTGGTAGTGGTAATGTTGGTGGTAGTGGTAGTGGTAATGTTGGTGGTAGTGGTAGTGGTAATGTTGGTGGTATTGGTAGTGGTAATGTTGGTGGCAGTGGTAATGTTGGTGGTAGTGGTAGTGGTAATGTTGGTGGTAGTGGTAGTGGTAATGTTGGTGGTAGTGGTAGTGGTAATGTTGGTGGTAGTGGTAGTGGTAATGTTGGTGGTAGTGGTAGTGGTAATGTTGGTGGTAGTGATAATGTTGGTGGTAGTGGTAGTGGTAATGTTGGTGGTAGTGGTAGTGGTAATGTTGGTGGTAGTGATAATGTTGGTGGTAGTGGTAATGTTGGTGGTAGTGGTAGTGGTAATGTTGGTGGTAGTGGTAGTGGTAATGTTGGTGGTAGTGGTAGTGGTAATGTTAGTGGTAGTGGTAGTGGTAATGTTGGTGGTAGTGGTAATGTTGGTGGTAGTGGTAGTGGTAATGTGGTTGGTAGTGGTAATGTTGGTGGTAGTGGTAGTGGTAATGTTGGTGGTAGTGGTAGTGGTAATGTGGTGGGTGGTAGTGGTAATGTTGGTGGTAGTGGTAGTGGTAATGTGGTAGTGGTAGTGGTAATGTTGGTGGTAGTGGTAATGTTGGTGGTAGTGGTAAGTGGTAGTGGTAATGTTGGTGGTAGTGGTAGTGGTAATGTTGTAGTGGTAGTGGTAGTGGTAATGTTGGTGGTAGTGGTAGTGGTAATGTTGGTGGTAGTGGTAGTGGTAATGTTGGTGGTAGTGGTAGTGGTAATGTTGGTGGTAGTGGTAGTGGTAATGTTGGTGGTAGTGGTAGTGGTAATGTTGGTGGTAGTGGTAGTGGTAATGTTGGTGGTAGTGGTAATGTTGGTGGTAGTGGTAGTGGTAATGTTGGTGGTAGTGGTAGTGGTAATGTGGTAGTGGTAGTGGTAATGTAGTGGTAGTGGTAATGTTGGTGGTAGTGGTAGTGGTAATGTTGGTGGTAGTGGTAGTGGTAATGTAGTGGGTGGGTGGTAGTGGTAATGTTGGTGGTAGTGGTAGTGGTAATGTTGGTGGTTGGTAATGTTGGTGGTGGTAGTGGTATTGTTTGTGGTATTGGTAGTGGTAATGTTGGTGGTAGTGGTAGTGGTAATGTTGGTGGTAGTGGTAGTGGCAATGTTGGTGGTAGTGGTAATGTTGGTGGTAGTGGTAATGTTGGTGGTAGTGGTAAGTGGTAGTGGTAAATGTTGTAATGTTGGTAGTGGTAGTGGTAATGTTGGTGGTAGTGGTAATGTTGGTGGTAGTGGTAATGTTGGTGGTAGTGGTAGTGGTAATGTTGGTGGTAGTGGTAGTGGTAATGTTGGTGGTAGTGGTAGTGGAAATGTTGGTGGTAGTGGTGGTAGTGGTAGTGGTAATGTTGGTGTGGTAGTGGTGGTGGTAGTGGTGGTGGTAGTGGTAGTGGTAATGTTGGTGGTAGTGGTAGTGGTAATGTTGGTGGTAGTGGTAGTGGTAATGTTGGTGGTAGTGGTAATGTTGGTGGTAGTGGTAGTGGTAATGTTGGTGGTAGTGGTAATGTTGGTGGTAGTGGTAATGTTGGTGGTAGTGGTAATGTTGGTGGTAGTGGTAGTGGTAATGTTGGTGGTAGTGGTAGTGGTAATGTTGGTGGTAGTGGTAGTGGTAATGTTGGTGGTAGTGGTAGTGGTAATGTTGGTGGTAGTTGGTAGTGGTAATGTTGGTGGTAGTGGTAACGTTGGTGGGTAGTGGTAATGTTGGTGGTAGTGGTAATGTTGGTGGTAGTGGTAGTGGTAATGTTGGTGGTAGTGGTAGTGGTAATGTTGGTGGTAGTGGTAATGTTGGTGGTAGTGGTAATGTTGGTGGTAGTGGTAGTGGTAATGTTGGTGGTAGTGGTAGTGGTAATGTTGGTGGTAGTGGTAGTGGTAATGTTGGTGGTAGTGGTAGTGGTAATGTTGGTGGCAGTGGTAGTGGTAATGTTGGTGGCAGTGGTAGTGGTAATGTGGTAGTGGTAGTGGTAATGTTGGTGGTAGTGGTAGTGGTAATGTTGGTGGTAGTGGTAATGTTGGTGGTAGTGGTAGTGGTAATGTTGGTGGTAGTGGTAGTGGTAATGTTGGTGGTAGTGGTAATGTTGGTGGTAGTGGTGGTAGTGCTCGTGGTAGTGTTGGTGGTAGTGGTAATGTTGGTGGTAGTGGTAGTGGTAATGTTGGTGGTAGTGGTAATGTTGGTGGTAGTGGTAGTGGTAATGTTGGTGGTAGTGGTAATGTTGGTGGTAGTGGTAGTGGTAATGTTGGTGGTAGTGGTAGTGGTAATGTTGGTGGTAGTGGTAATGTTGGTGGTAGTGGTAGTGGTAATGTTGGTGGTAGTGGTAGTGGTAATGTTGGTGGTAGTGGTAGTGGTAATGTTGGTGGTAGTGGTAGTGGTAATGTTGGTGGTAGTGGTAGTGGTAATGTTGGTGGTAGTGGTAGTGGTAATGTTGGTGGTAGTGGTAGTGGTAATGTTGGTGGTAGTGGTAGTGGTAATGTTGGTGGTAGTGGTAGTGGTAATGTTGGTGGTAGTGGTAGTGGTAATGTTGGTGGTAGTGGTAGTGGTAATGTTGGTGGCAGTGGTAGTGGTAATGTTGGTGGTAGTGGTAGTGGTAATGTTGGTGGTAGTGGTAATGTTGGTGGTAGTGGTAATGTTGGTGGTAGTGGTAGTGGTAATGTTGGTGGTAGTGGTAGTGGTAATGTTGGTGGTAGTGGTAGTGGTAATGTTGTTGGTAGTGGGAGTGGTAGTGGTAGTGGTAATGTTGGTGGTAGTGGTAGTGGTAATGTTGGTGGTAGTGGTAATGTTAGTGGTAGTGGTAATGTTGGTGGTAGTGGTAGTGGTAATGTTGGTGGTAGTGGTAGTGGTAATGTTGGTGGTAGTGGTAGTGGTAATGTTGGTGGTAGTGGTAGTGGTAATGTTGGTGGTAGTGGTAATGTTGGTGGTAGTGGTAGTGGTAATGTTGGTGGTAGTGGTAGTGGTAATGTTGGTGGTAGTGGTAGTGGTAATGTTGGTGGTAGTGGTAGTGGTAATGTTGGTGGTAGTGGTAATGTTGGTGGTAGTGGTAGTGGTAATGTTGGTGGTAGTGGTAATGTTGGTGGTAGTGGTAGTGGTAATGTTGGTGGTAGTGGTAATGTTGGTGGTAGTGGTAGTGGTAATGTTGGTGGTAGTGGTAGTGGTAATGTGGTAGTGGTAATGTTGGTGGTAAGTGGTAGTGGTAATGTTGGTGGTAGTGGTAATGTTGGTGGTAGTGGTAGTGGTAATGTTGGTAGTGGTAGTGGTAGTGGTAATGTTGGTGGTAGTGGTAGTGGTAATGTTGGTGGTAGTGGTAGTGGTAATGTTGGTGGTAGTGGTAGTGGTAATGTTGGTGGTAGTGGTAGTGGTAATGTTGGTGGTAGTGGTAGTGGTAATGTTGGTGGTAGTGGTAATGTTGGTGGTAGTGGTAGTGGTAATGTTGGTGGTAGTGGTAGTGGTAATGTTGGTGGTAGTGGTAGTGGTAATGTTGGTGGTAGTGGTAGTGGTAATGTTGGTGGTAGTGGTAGTGGTAATGTTGGTGGTAGTGGTAGTGGTAATGTTGGTGGTAGTGGTAGTGGTAATGTTGGTGGTAGTGGTAGTGGTAAGTGGTAGTAATGTTGGTGGTAGTGGTAGTGGCAATGTTGGTGGTAGTGGTAGTGGTAATGTTGGTGGTAGTGGTAATGTTGGTGGTAGTGGTAGTGGTAATGTTGGTGGTAGTGGTAGTGGTAATGTTGGTGGTAGTGGTAGTGGTAATGTTGGTGGTAGTGGTAATGTTGGTGGTAGTGGTAGTGGTAATGTTGGTGGTAGTGGTAATGTTGGTGGTAGTGGTAATGTTGGTGGTAGTGGTAGTGGTAATGTTGGTGGTAGTGGTAGTGGTAATGTTGGTGGTAGTGGTAATGTTGGTGGTAGTGGTAGTGGTAATGTTGGTGGTAGTGGTAGTGGTAATGTTGGTGGTAGTGGTAGTGGTAATGTTGGTGGTAGTGGTAGTGGTAATGTTGGTGGTAGTGGTAGTGGTAATGTTGGTGGTAGTGGTAGTGGTAATGTTGGTGGTAGTGGTAGTGGTAATGTGGTAGTGGTAGTGGTAATGTTGGTGGTAGTGGTAGTGGTAATGTTGGTGGTAGTGGTAGTGGTCCTGTTGGTGGTAGTGGTATGTTGTTAGTGGTAGTGGTAATGTTGGTGGTAGTGGTAGTGGTAATGTTGGTGGTAGTGGTAGTGGTAATGTTGGTGGTAGTGGTAGTGGTAATGTTGGTGGTAGTGGTAGTGGTAATGTTGGTGGTAGTGGTAGTGGTAATGTTGGTGGTAGTGATAGTGGCAATGTTGTTGGTAGTGGTAGTGGTAATGTTGGTGGTAGTGGTAGTGGTAATGTTGGTGGTAGTGGTAGTGGTAATGTTGGTGGTAGTGGTAGTGGTAGTGGTAGTGGTAGTGGTAATGTAGTGGTAGTGGTAATGTTGGTGGTAGTGGTAGTGGTAATGTTGGTGGTAGTGGTAGTGGTAATGTTGGTGGTAGTGGTAGTGGTAATGTTGGTGGTAGTGGTAGTGGTAATGTTGGTGGTAGTGGTAATGTTGGTGGTAGTGGTAGTGGTAATGTTGGTGGTAGTGGTAGTGGTAATGTTGGTGGTAGTGGTAGTGGTAATGTTGGTGGTAGTGGTAGTGGTAATGTTGGTGGTAGTGGTAGTGGTAATGTTGGTGGTAGTGGTAGTGGTAATGTTGGTAGTGGTAGTGGTAATGTTGGTGGTAGTGGTAGTGGTAATGTTGGTGGTAGTGGTAGTGGTAATGTTGGTGGTAGTGGTAGTGGTAATGTTGGTGGTAGTGGTAGTGGTAATGTTGGTGGTAGTGGTACTGTTGGTGGTAGTGGTAGTGGTAATGTTGGTGGTAGTGGTAGTGGTAATGTTGGTGGTAGTGGTAGTGGTAATGTTGGTGGTAGTGGTAGTGGTAATGTTGGTGGTAGTGGTAGTGGTAATGTTGGTGGTAGTGGTAGTGGTAATGTTGGTGGTAGTGGTAGTGGTAATGTTAGTGGAAGTGGTAGTGTTGGTGGTAGTGGTAGTGTTGGTGGTAGTGGTAGTGGTAATGTTGGTGGTAGTGGTAGTGGTAGTGGTTGGTGGTAGTGGTAGTGGTAATGTTGGTGGCAGTGGTAGTGGTAATGTTGGTGGTAGTGGTAGTGGTAATGTTGGTGGTAGTGGTAGTGGTAATGTTGGTGGCAGTGGTAGTGGTAATGTTGGTGGTAGTGGTAGTGGTAATGTTGGTGGTAGTGGTAGTGGTAATGTTGGTGGTAGTGGTAGTGGTAATGTTGGTGGTAGTGGTAGTGGTAATGTTGGTGGTAGTGGTAATGTTGGTGGTAGTGGTAGTGGTAATGTTGGTGGTAGTGGTAGTGGTAATGTTGGTGGTAGTGGTAGTGGTAATGTTGGTGGTAGTGGTAGTGGTAATGTTGATGGTAGTGGCAATGTTGGTGGTAGTGATAGTGGCAATGTTGGTGGTAGTGGTAATGTTGGTGGCAGTGGTAGTGGTAATTATGGTGGTGGTAGTGGTAATGTTGGTGGTAGTGGTAGTGGTAATGTTGGTGGTAGTGGTAGTGGTAATGTTGGTGGTAGTGGTAGTGGTAATGTTGGTGGTAGTGGTAGTGGTAATGTTGGTGGTAGTGGTAGTGGTAATGTTGGTGGTAGTGGTAGTGGTAATGTTGGTGGTAGTGGTAGTGGTAATGTTGGTGGTAGTGGTAGTGGTAATGTTGGTGGTAGTGGTAGTGGTAATGTTGGTGGTAGTGGTAGTGGTAATGTTGGTGGTAGTGGTAGTGGTAATGTTGGTGGCAGTGGTAATGTTGGTGGTAGTGGTAGTGGTAATGTTGGTGGCAGTGGTAGTGGTAATGTTGGTGGCAGTGGTAGTGGTAATGTTGGTGGCAGTGGTAGTGGTAATGTTGGTGGTAGTGGTAGTGTTGGTGGTAGTGGTAGTGGTAATGTGGTAGTGTTAATGTTGGTGGTAGTGGTAGTGGTAATGTTGGTGGTAGTGGTAGTGGTAATGTTGGTGGTAGTGGTAGTGGTAATGTTGGTGGTAGTGTAGTGGTAATGTTGGTAGTGGTAGTGGTAATGTTGGTGGTAGTGGTAGTGGTAAGTGGTAGTGGTAATGTTGGTGGTAGTGGTAGTGGTAATATTGGTGGTAGTGGTAGTGGTAATGTTGGTGGTAGTGGTAGTGGTAATGTTGGTGGTAGTGGTAGTGGTAATGTTGGTGGTAGTGGTAGTGGTAATGTTGGTGGTAGTGGTAGTGGTAATGTTGGTGGTAGTGGTAGTGGTAATGTTGGTGGTAGTGGTAGTGGTAATGTTGGTGGTAGTGGTAGTGGTAATGTTGGTGGTAGTGGTAGTGGTAATGTTGGTGGTAGTGGTAGTGGTAATGTTGGTGGTAGTGGTAGTGGTAATGTTGGTGGTAGTGGTAGTGGTAATGTTGGTGGTAGTGGTAGTGGTAATGTTGGTGGTAGTGGTAGTGGTAATGTTGGTGGTAGTGGTAGTGGTAATGTTGGTGGTAGTGGTAGTGGTAATGTTGGTGGTAGTGGTAGTGGTAATGTTGGTGGTAGTGGTAGTGGTAATGTTGGTGGTAGTGGTAGTGGTAATGTTGGTGGCAGTGGTAGTGGTAATGTTGGTGGTAGTGGTAGTGGTAATGTTGGTGGTAGTGGTAGTGGTAATGTTGGTGGTAGTGGTAATGTTAGTGGTAGTGGTAATGTTGGTGGTAGTGGTAGTGGTAATGTTGGTGGTAGTGGTAGTGGTAATGTTGGTGGTAGTGGTAATGTTGGTGGTAGTGGTAGTGGTAATGTTGGTGGTAGTGGTAGTGGTAATGTTGGTGGTAGTGGTAGTGGTAATGTTGGTGGTAGTGGTAGTGGTAATGTTGGTGGTAGTGGTAGTGGTAATGTTGGTGGTAGTGGTAGTGGTAATGTTGGTGGTAGTGGTAGTGGTAATGTTGGTGGCAGTGGTAGTGGTAATGTTGGTGGTAGTGGTAGTGGTAATGTTGGTGGTAGTGGTAGTGGTAATGTTGGTGGTAGTGGTAGTGGTAATGTTGGTGGTAGTGGTAATGGTGGTGGTAGTGGTAGTGGTAATGTTGGTGGTAGTGGTAGTGGTAATGTTGGTGGTAGTGGTAGTGGTAATGTTGGTGGTAGTGGTAGTGGTAATGTTGGTGGTAGTGGTAGTGGTAATGTTGGTGGTAGTGGTAATGTTGGTGGTAGTGGTAATGTTGGTGGTAGTGGTAATGTTGGTGGTAGTGGTAATGTTGGTGGTAGTGGTAGTGGTAATGTTGGTGGTAGTGGTAGTGGTAATGTTGGTGGTAGTGGTAGTGGTAATGTTGGTGGTAGTGGTAGTGGTAATGTTGGTGGTAGTGGTAGTGGTAATGTTGGTGGTAGTGGTAGTGGTAATGTTGGTGGCAGTGGTAGTGGTAATGTTGGTGGTAGTGGTAGTGGTAATGTTGGTGGTAGTGGTAGTGGTAATGTTGGTGGTAGTGGTAATGTTGGTGGTAGTGGTAGTGGTAATGTTGGTGGTAGTGGTAATGTTAGTGGTAGTGGTAATGTTGGTGGTAGTGGTAGTGGTAATGTTGGTGGCAGTGGTAGTGGTAATGTTGGTGGTAGTGGTAGTGGTAATGTTGGTGGTAGTGGTAATGGTGGTAGTGGTAGTGGTAATGTTGGTGGTAGTGGTAATGGTGGTAGTGGTAGTGGTAATGTTGGTGGTAGTGGTAGTGGTAATGTTGGTGGTAGTGGTAATGGTGGTAGTGGTAGTGGTAATGTTGGTGGTAGTGGTAATGGTGGTAGTGGTAGTGGTAATGTTGGTGGTAGTGGTAGTGGTAATGTTGGTGGTAGTAGTAATGTTGGTGGTAGTGGTAGTGGTAATGTTGGTGGTAGTGGTAGTGGTAATGTTGGTGGTAGTAGTAATGTTGGTGGTAGTGGTAGTGGTAATGTTTGTGGCAGTAGTCGTGTATTCCAGTCAGGACACTTTGTTCTTCAACAAAGCCTTAGCATCATGCAGTCCTGAAAGATGTAAGATAATCATATTTTATGCATGACGAGGGAGTGTGATTCATTGGATTAAAAGCCTTTCACTCTGCCGGTGTTACCCTTGAAGGGACATTGTTCTAAATAAAATATATTCTCACGAACACTGAATATAGCAATTTATGGCATATTTGATCTGGAGTGAAGAGAATATTTTTTGGTGAAGGGGATTAAATCGCTTGACTGGATAATAGCCTACATCAAGCCTTTGCTGATTTGATTGATTCCTGAACTGGCTTAACTGTAACATAAAAATGGGTTCGAAAACCGACAAGTAGAAGAATGAGACACTTGTGGAACATTTGTGAATATGGAGCAAACGTTTCGACCCACCTGTCAGACACTGCAACGTCTTGGGATTTTGTTACAGGGAATTCTTCAAATGTTGAGGCTTTAGGCATGTGTAACAGTTGGGTATGTTTATTAATGGAACTTCAAATAATTTTTCTCCAACATTGATGGACTAATTACATTTTAATTTCATTACTATTGCTTCTTTGTATTTTACTTAGGAAGTCTATTAAGGGATAAGTAGTGAAATAAAGATGTAATCAGTCCAATGTTGGAGAAAAAGTATTTGTGGTGGTCAGTCCCTCAGCTTGAAGAGTTCAGCTTCATGGATTGGAATGATATGAAGCTGAAGTATGAGAGCGGAGTCTTAAATAATGTTGAAGTGGTACTCTTCTGCTCTTACCTAACCTATAGGCATGATCTACTTACATTAGTAGATTTGCCCAATGGTAACTCCGCCTCTTCTTGCTTCTACTAACCTGACTGCAGTATATAAGTCACTTCTCCGCATATATGATGTTCATTTCTCAAGATTGATTGATTGAAGGCATCTACTCCCGGCTGTGGGACTGATTAACACATACTTTTCTGCCTCAGTTTTTCTCCATACTGGACTGAAGACGCCACTGGCTGGCAAAAGTTTCCTCAATGAAGATTTTCAAATTTTGCACAAATAATTCATAGCTTGCCGGTTCACTGGGGTGGACCAGTAAACCAGATCTAAAACGCAGATGAACTTTCGCGTTTCCTGAAAGTGTTGTTTTAGTGGATTTAAACTCCATTGATTACAAGCTGACCATTAAGGCTGTATTAAAGTGTTGAGCACCTGTCAGGGATACTTAATTCTATAAAATAGGTAAAATAAGCTCCCAGAGTTATACTGGGAAACACACAGTCATTGGTGAATGTAGTCTTGAATATTAAAAGTCTGATATTTTAAGTAGAAAACCTATGAACAAACCATGGAACAGGCGGGGATTGAACCCACGGCGAGTGAGTTGTAAAACTCTAGACCAGTGCGTAAGCTACTGGACCAATTGGCAATATGATTCATCCAACTATGTATATTTCTATACACCATAGGGAGGTTAACATAGGCCACCACACCACTATGACTACAAATTCAAATTTTCACAGATGAATCTACCACCAGCGTACCTGTGGTGAACTCTAGCTCATGTCCCCATGGTTTGCAATCGTGTTATTACGATGTCGAGAGACCCTCAACACTGGTTCTCCAGCAGAAAAGGACAATTTAACCCTTATAATAAATATTAGACTAATAGCGCATGTACACACCTCTGTGTATAATATTGCTGTTTAACCCTTACTTTTGTAGTGTTTAACGCATTTGTTTAGGGAAATACAGGGAAATTAAGACGGGAATCAGTTGTCTTAGTGCAGGAAAGTTTGAAAGTGCAATAGACGCTGTAGAGTTTCTCAGTATCGTACACTGAAGTACGAGATCGTACTGCTGAGGCCCAGGTAATTCGTTGAGGGATAAGGACTCTCCTTCGAGCGCCACCACACGATGGGTGAAGCCTGACCTTGAACTCCCAGACATGTCTCTCAGCCGTGAACTGGGGACAATCCAGGTCACAGAATGTAGATTAATAGTTCAGAGAACCGACAAATTGATAAATGAGGCACTTGTGCCGCATTTGCGGACCTTCATTCTGGAAAAGATTTCAGAAGAAAGATAAACAAATGTCGCATATGTCTCATTTATCAAATTATATGTAGCCTTAACAATCGTGTAGTCGACTCTATTTAAAAATAATAAATCAACCTTACTCTGACAGATGGTGATGAGTGTCCTAGTATGGTGTGATGACCATGAAAGTTGAAGCGCCTCGAGAAGAAGGAAGACTCAAGGTATCGTTACACTTGATTATTTTGTATTTAGTTAATATTTTTGTTATATTCTAGATATTAAAGTATGGTTAAGCAATTTTTATTAGTTAATATAAATAAGAGGTTAGTTGCACGTCTCTGCATATTTATCATATACTTCCTACAGAAGTAACACTTTAAATCCTTTTTCGTTCATGTAGATAGAGGGGGACTCCCACTTTGATTATTTCTAGAGGTCTAACATAGAGAATAGAAATAAATTATGGTGCCTCTAGCCAATCGAAGAAGTCTCTTCCTCTATGAACCAGTCATAGACTCGTAACATCTTCCTGGGGAAGGTGTTACGAGGAGGTGTAACAACCTCCTAGGGAAGGTGTTACGAGGAGGTGTAACACCTTCCTAGGGTGGTGTAACACCTTCCTAAAGAGAGTTGCTGTTTTAGCCAAAATCGCAAGTTTTTCCTATTCGGCACGATATGTCATGTAAAACCAGGCCTTAGACAAGGATGTGTGATGTCACCATAGTTGTTCAATATATTTATAGATGGGATTATAAGAGAAGTGAATGCGAGGGGCAAGAGGTGAGTTAAAAGATAAAGAATCTAACACAAAGTGGGAGTGGTCATATTTGCTCTTTGCTGATGACACTGAAGAGAAGTTGCAGAGGTTGGTGGACGAGTGAATATAGGAAAGAGTAAGGTGATGAGGATAAAAAAAAATAGGTAACGAAAGATTGGATATCAGATTGGAGGGGGAGAGTATGGAGGAGGTGAATGTATTCAGATATTTAGGAGTGGACGTGTCAGCAGATGGGTCTATGAAGGATGTGATGAATCATAGGATTTAATGAGGGAGAAAAAGGTGAGCGGTGCACTGAGGAGTCTGTGGAGACAAAGAACTTTGTCCATGGAAGCAAAGAGGGGAATGTATGAGAGTATAGTTATACCAACACTCTTATATGGGTGTGAAGCATGGGTGGTGAATATTGCAACAAGGAGAAGGCTGGAGGCAGTGTAGATGTCATGTCTGAGGGCAATGTGTGGTGTGAATATAATGCAAACAATCCGTAGTTTGGAAATTATTAGGAGGCGTGGGATTACCACAACTATTATCAAGAGGGCTGAGGAGGGGTTGTTGAGGTGGTTCGGACATGTAGAGAGGATGAAACTAAATAGAATGACCTCGAGAGTGTATAAATCTGTAGCGGATGGGTAGGGGTCGGCCTAGGAAAGGTTGGAGAGAGGGCGTAATGGAGGTTTTGTGTGCCTGCAATCTTGAAGTTGCAGTTATATAACTGTAGTATAAGCGTGCCAATGTGTTGACAAATAAAAGAAAATATGAGAGAGAAAACTGGAAAAACTATATACAAGCACTATCAGTCACAGCAGGATTCAAACCTGCACACACTACATCAAAGTACGCAGTACTAATGTCACTTAGCTAAATTTTGCTGAGTGGGAAAATACAGCATACTTTGAAATGCTGCACAATTGCTATTTAAATGATCCGCCGGATGAACTATCCCACTCCTCAGAGAGAAGATGCTGCACTTCCCATCTCCAGTTCTGCATCATGTGTACTCATGATGGAGAGTACAAGGCTACTTCTGGATCTGCTGCTTCCTTCGGAGTGCAGACACAGTACCTGGCACCTCTAGAACTGTCATATCTTCACCCATTCATCAGGTTAAATGTTCTGTACATCCCACCAAGAGAACTGTATCATTCCCCCCATCCCCCTCCTCTATACTTCGTTGCTTGCAGTTGACGTTCTACCTTCAGAACTGCAACACTGCCTCCCTTCCCTTTAGTGTACTGGCACAGTACCACAGTACTTAATTATAACATCTCTAGCCATTCATTAGTGTAGTGACGCCGTATTTCCCTACCCAGCCATCCTTCAGAGTGCAACCACTGAACCTCCAAATCCGTCACATCTCAACCAGTCTCCAGAGTACAGGTACTCTGCTTCCCACTTCCAGAACTTAAGTGTAGATAACTACTCCCTACATATATAAGTAATAAGCAAGTAACTATTAGAGTTGTAACGTGAAGTTGGCTGTAGAAATCATTTTAACTGTTTACTAAAGACTTGTTTCTCGTTAATGTCATAATTCCTTTAATTTCCGGGGTGTCTATATGGCCCTCGGGGAACTTTCAGGAGAGTCTAATGGGTTAATAACTCGTGTAATTTATTGTGACTTGATGTGATGGTGTTTGTGGTCTTGTGACAAGTCTTTTCTTGCTATTACATAGTTGATTCTTGGATGCCCTTCGTAAAACACAGTAATTTCAAATTGTATTTCAAATTTCAGAATTGTCTTTCGTGCCAGCTGACACCCTTTTCTTTGAACTTAATCTGCCTCTCGCTCTTACTGCAGCAACCAATTAATAGTGATCTGACACATCAATCGAATCTTAAAACAATACACGGCAGTCTACCAATGAACCTTTGATCCAACACTACATACCTGATAAATTAGACACGTGTTCTCTGAACCATTCATCTACAAATCTGTCAGACACTGCAACTTCTTGGGATCTTAATACTCAGGAATTCTTGGGCCCGACCTACTTCCACATTGAACAAATGTGACACGACCTATGACTGCTGCACCTCTCCTGCCATACGGTTTATAAGCTCCTTCTCCCCTGATATGCCGTATTCTATTCAAGATTGATGGACTGAACACATCGACTCAAGGTTGAGGGACTGATTACCTCATTCTCCTCCTGTTCTTCAAGCTTCTCCTACGTTTGGACTGATGAAGCCACTGTGTGGCGAAACGTTTCCCCAATAAAGATACCCAAGAGTTGCACACGTGTCTAATTTATCAACATGTCGGTTCTCTGAACCATCCATCTACTACATACCTGACTGTCCTTCTGGAATATAAAAAGGTATATAATTTTAATTAGGCTTATATATAGTTAAATGTAAGATTTTATAGTTTATGCTGTGGTTTTAGCTCGTAGTTTTGATTGTAATTCAGAGTAGCCTAACCAAGGATCTGTTGTGAGACTAGTGAAGCTTAAGATTCAGGGCCCCTGACCCCGGAGGGGCCCTTAAACCACTGTACTCCACATCACTTACCAATTTTGGATCTACTGTATGAGAAGGGATTCTTAAAAAATAATATTATTAATAGTGTATTTCAATAAATAAAAAAAGGGCACAGTACCGTGACTGGAATAATACACAAATAACCCGGACATAGGAGAGAGGAGCTTACGACCATTTACAAAGTCACAGTGTGACTTTGTAAATGGTACAAGTCGGACCCAAACGTCGTCGTAAACTCCTCTCTTCTATGTGCGGGTTATTTGTTTGTAATTCAATTAAACAAAATGGTCAAAATAAAAATTAAAATGTTATTAAAGTATCATGTAAACTAGCAATAAAGGAAAAATATTCAAAATAATAATGGGAAAGCGCCCACATAACAGTTAAAACTTCAGGTCCCCAAAAATACAGGTCCGCCACTGACCCTGACCTGGATGGAAATAAATGGTATAAAATACCGACACAATGGAAATATAAACACAAATGCAGTATAATGTGATCCTTTATTGACAATTTCAACCAGAACAATGGCTTCTATAACATAGCTGAACCACTCGCCAAGAAACTTCTTCATCGCTATCCCACATAAGAACATAGAACACTGCAGAAGGTCTACTCACAACTTGCCCAATACCCCTGCCAAGCTACCCAAGACTCTATAACCCCACCCGGTAGATCATTAGATGCAGCATTCTCCACCTGACCTCAACATTCTGAACATGACTATAAATACTCCAGCACCTTCCACCCCAGGTAGATCTGTGTGTGACTTGAAAAAGCCCACTGTGTGGGTGAAACGTTGTCAATAAAGGATCACATTATACTGCAATCGTGTTTATATTTTGACCCTGACCTGTTCTGGCCTATTTCAACCTAGCTTAAATATAACATCAGTTGCAAATTTTTTTGCAGCGTCAAGAAATTGATGTTGAGAAGTGTGTAAGGAAATTAACTTTCTAAAAACAGGATGTAATATTATTCACTCCATGTATGTCAGGAGTGTCGTAAAAGGCCACTAAAATGCCGGGAGCAAGGGGTTAGTAATCCCCTTCCTGTAGGCCTTACTAGATTTAAAAAGAAAAACTTTCGTTATGCTTTTTAGGTCACCCTGCCTCGGTGGGATGCTGCCGGGTCGTTAAAAAAAATCGAAATATTATTAAATGAAGTCCCGGAAACTGCATTACTGCGGACTGCCGTAACGTAACATCATGTATAACGAAGTCAAGGAAATGACAGACTGAGTCGTAACATTTCCTCGTATTCCAGATTTTCTGACCAATAAATGAACATTTCCGAAACATTAAACACACACATGTCAATGATATTTATCGATATTTCGTTTATGTCTTTTTCTTAATGTTTAATACCAAGTATAAATGGTGGGAGTAAGATTACACATTTTAATATAATATATAAAATATTTCGCTTGGGTTGTGTACTATTTATTTCCGTTAACCAGAGCTCCTGTGTACTCACCTGTTTGTGGTTGCAGGGGTCGAGTTATAGCTCCTGGCCCCTCTGTGTGTTGTGTGTGTGTGTGCGTGTGTGTGTACTCACCTATATGTGGTTGCAGGAGTCTATTCACAGCTCCTGGCCTCGCTTCTTCGCTAGTCACTATTAGGTCCCCGTCTCCCCGCTCCTTAAAGTTATGTATGGAGCCTGCCTCCACTACTTCACTCTCCAGATAGTTTCACTTCCCGAGAGACTAAGGCTAAAGAAATACTTCCTAACATCCCTGGTCCGACTTCGACCATTTACAAAGTCACACTAACACAAAAGAGTGAGGGAGCCATTTTATATAGACGAACGAGACAAAGACGGGATCAAGAGAAAAAATTGAATTGTTCCAGTTATGGTATTATGAATTTTTATTCCATGTCTAATTTATCAACATGTCGGATCTCTGAACCATTTATCTTGTGTGCCTGTCTATTTCCCCGATTCTTCTCAGTATTTTGCTTGGCGTTATTTCACACCTAGACCTTGTAACCTCTGATGTTATCAAGTAACAGGTAAAGCTGCATCAGCGCTTTCTCATAGCTCTCCTTAGCTCTGAGAATAGTCTCGTTGTAAACCTCTGCATTTTCTCCAGGCTCTTGATATGTTTGGAAAGATGTGGGTGTCATACTGGTCCTGCATATTCCAACCTGGGTCTGCCATAAGCTGTATAGTATAGTGTCGTGAATGATTCCTTGTTAAGGTTCCTGTAGGACTAATCTTAGATTTGTCAGTCGCGGGTTAGATTTGTGTTAGTTACTCTTTATAATGGGAACTTGTTGATAGTTTGACATGTTTTGTGTGTGGGTTGGTGTGTGGGTATCCGGTTGGCAGTGGGTATGCATACGAGAGAGAGACTGACAGAGTCGGAGACGACCACAGACACAGTGTCCCGTACTCATCAAACCATCAATGAGGCTAATTGACCTCCAGGTTTCCAGCCAAACTTTTCTGATGAAATAAGTGCGTATTTAAATTTGCTTCTTGTGTCCTTTCCTGCGGCATTAAAACTCCAAAATTATACATGGATATACTTATTTTTTTTGAGCAGAGAGTTTCGTGTTAGGTTTTGTTGGCAGAGGAAAAGATTTTGTGTGTGTGTGTGTGTGTGTGTGTGTGTGTGTGTGTGTGTGTGTGTGTGTGTGTGTGTGTGTGTGTGTGTGTGTGTGTGTGTGCTCACATGTATGTACTTACCTATATGTGGTTGCAGGGTTCGAATCATGGCTCCGCCTATTAGCTCTCCCCCCCAGTTCACTGATCACTGCAAGGTCCACTCTCCTTGCTTCAAAAGCCTTGTCGTATCTTATCTTTAAGCTATGTATGGATCCTGCTTCCACTACTTCACTCTCTAGATTGTTCCACTTCCTAACAACACCAAGGCTGAAGAAATACTTCCTAACATCCCTATGACTCATGTGAGTTTTTAACTTCCAGTTGTGTCCCCTTGTTCCTTGGTCCCAACTGTGTGTGTGTGTTTGTGTGATTTCCTTGATACTGGTGAAGGGCGCTTGATTCAAGGTAAAATTAACCTTCCCTTGAATCAGACTTCATTGTGTCTGATTCTCCATGCGCTTTATAATTGCTTGGAATTTTTCACACTGCACTTAATATTACTCTGTGTTATAACGTTTTTGTTTACGCTTTTTATTTTACAGCTGCACATCTGCAGGTGTTCCCCTTTTTTCCCGTCTTTAGTGTTCAGCTTTCCATTTAGTATTTAAGTGTTCATCTGGTGAACACATACTGCCACCTGTGTGATCCTGTTACCAACTACCAACTTGACTCACGAAATCGTAATGACACGATTGCAAACAAACCATACCACGGGCGGGGATAGAACCCGCGATCAGAGAGTCTCAAAAACTCCAGACACTCAGGGAAGTTCCTTTAGACCTACCAGAGGCTCATTTTTTCGAACGAGTTCGGGTTGAGCTCTCTTGGATCGAGCTTAATTATCTTCCATTCCCCCCAGATGCAATTGATCCCTAGGGCTTTAGAGCTCATTTTACCGCGTTATTGTAAAATCAAATGGCAGATATCATAATAATAATACTAATCTTTATTTCTACTAGTACATAACACCACTGATATAAACTTAGCTTATATCATTGGTATATTATACAGAAAGTTGTAATGCAGAGCATTATTATGGTTAATTTTGTTCCCAGAATAACAAACACAACAGTCGTCTAACACTCAGGTACCTGCTTACTGCTGTGTGCGTCGAACCCCATCATTGGTGTGGAAAAAGACACTTATGTACAGTTCAGGACATTTATTAAAGGAAACGTTTCGCCACGAGTGGATTCTTCAGTCCTAATACAGAGAAAACTAAGGAAACGCATATATATAGTGGCAGGAGTCAGGTGAAGTGACGCGTGGGTAGAGGTGGTAGTGGTAGTAGTGGTAGTAGTAGTAGTAGTAGTAGTAGTAGTAGTAGTAGTAGGAGTAGTAGTAGTAGTAGTAGTAGTAGTAGTAGTAGGAGTAGGAGTAGTAGTAGGAGTAGTAGTAGTAGTAGTATTAGTAGTAGTAGTAGTAGTGGAACTAAGGAGGTGAGGCTAGAGAGGGACCCGCTGACATCATGTAACAGCAGTTCCCAGGATGGGTAATATCCTCTTGATTTTGTAACTACTGTAACTACCCCATCATTGGTGCAGGGATCGATCCCTGGACCTTCACTTATGTGAGCTGAGGACGCTATCCACCAAGCCACCAGAACCCATGCCGATAAATAAGGTAGAACGGCTGGTACAGAGTAGCTAAAGTGAGAACATACTTCTCTCTCAATAATAATAATATCTTTATTACTACAGGTACATGTACAAGGTATACAGACCATAGTTGACATCAGTGACATACTACTATATAGAAAGCCGCTTGTTATGCTGAGCATTTTCTGCAAATTAGGTTAATTTTGTCCCAGGATGCGACCCACACCAGTCCACTAACACTCAGGTGCCTATTTTACTGAGGGGTGAACAGGGAGAGCAGGTGTCTTTTGGAAACATATCCTATTGTTTCCCAGCCGTACCTGGGGATTGATCCACGGACTTCAGTGAATGTTCTCTGTACATTCTCCAGGTAAGCAATTTCGCTTAACAATTCGCGTCCACATCACGATTCGAACTCTGCATCAAAGTACACAGTTCTTTTGCAATACATAAATACAGACATACACATACATTCACACATGTATATACGTACGTACGCATATATACATGTGTGTTACCGTTTCTCCCCCTTGAGTAGTATATTACAGAGCTTCACGACTCTCAGGTTAATGGAAAACTTGTACGATTATGGACAACAGCGCTACATACCCCCTTCCCCACAGACTTGCTCTGACCCCCCCAACTTCACTTTGTTAAAGTTTGTACAAGTTTTGAGCCAAAAAGTTTCTGATCCGAAGATTCCTTTGTAAACACAGCCGAAAGAGAGTTCGATGGCTTCCTCGCTGTTATCATAGGAACACTGACTTCCGTGTACAGACCTTCTGAAGACTTCTCTTGAAGTGGAATCCAAATCGATTTTTTAATCACACAGTTGATTTTATTTAAAAAAAAGAACTCTTTGTGGATTCGTTTATGTTGTATTTCCTGACGAATTTCTCGCAACTGAGAATTCTGGGACCCGAGAGGACGTAGCCATCGATTCTGGATCCCTGAAAGAAGTGCAGCAAGTACTGGACAAGGTTCAGTAAGTCCTGGAAAAGGTGCAGCAAGTCCTGGACAAGGTACAAGTCCTGAACAAGGTGCGGCAAGTCCTGGATAAGGCGCAGCTGATCCTAGATAAGGCGCAGCAGGTACTGGACAAGGCTCAGCAGGTCCTGGACAACGTGCAGCAAGCCCAGGACAAGGTGCAGCAAGTCCTGGACAAGGTGCAGCAAGTCCTGGACAAGGTGCAGCAAGTCCTGGACAAGGTGCAGCAAGTCCTGGGCACGGTGCAGCAAGTCCTGGGCAAGGTGCAGCAAGCCCTGGACAAGGTGCAGCAAGTCCTGCGCAAGGTGCAGCAAGTCCTGGACAAGGTGCAGCAAGTCCTGAAAAAGGTGCAGCAAGTCCTGGACAAGGTACAGCAAGTCCTGGACAAGGTACAGCAAGTCCTGGACAAGGTGCAGCAAGTCCTTGACAAGGTACAGCAAGTCCTGGACCACGCAATCCTACAAGAATCAAGCACCCATCAGAGCTAGGTGTTTTACCTTGATCCGAGGGCTAGTACACCAAACGGGGATTAGAATGAAATTAGCTCAGAGGCAACCACACCACTGTGTGTCCTCGGTCCAAGGTAATACACCTAGCTCTGCTGGTTGCTTGATTCTTGTAGGATTGCATGGTCCTGTGGGTTAGAGCGTCATGTGTAATTTTCGCTAACCATGAGGCGGGCCAAAACGACATGGGTTCGAATCCTCGGCTAGTCGCAGTGTTGTTATTGATCCAATACCACTCGTTCGTGCTTACAATGATATATATATATATATATATATATATATATATATATATATATATATATATATATATATATATATATATATATTATATAATTGTGTGTGCGCGCGCGTGCGTGCAGAATAACCACTGTTAAAAATAGTGGAATTCCAAGTGCTTTCGTGATTTCTCACATTATCAAGGAACTATAAAAATAAAAGATAAACAGGAAGACATATAAGGACGAGACTACACCTCGTGGCCGCCTCAACAACACCTGACTTTTATGATGATGTAGGCAGGTAGTCAAGGATCCCTGAAACACAGCTTGCATTCTACCCAAAAAAATTTTTGTCTAATGTATCTTAATTTCTTCCCAAATTTTATTAATTATAAATGAATCCAGTTTGTATAACCCAAAAGCAATATTCATATTGTATTTCTTATTAAACTTGATTCTATTACAATTATTTCGACCATGGACTTGATACAACTTTCTCAGGATTTTGCAAATCAATTAAATGGTTAAAATCTTTCACATGAATAAAGAGAACATTAAAATTTTGTTTACGTATAATGCTATATTTGTTTTTTTAATCTTAGTTCAAGATTTTTACCAGTTTGACTGTAATAAACTGACGGTTGTATCTACAAGATCCCTTGTAAAATATGCGATAAAGTTTATTACGGTCAAACTGGAGTTTATCTGGAGAGTTTATCTGGAGAGAGTTCCGGGGGTCAACGCCCCCGCGGCCCGGTCTGTGACCAGGCCTTCTTAGGTCAGTGTCCCAGGATGCGACCCACACCAGTCGACTAACACCCAGGTACCCATTTTACTGATGGGGAACATAGACAACAGGTGGAAAGAAACACGTCCAATGTTTCTACTCTGGCTGGGAATCGAACCCAGGCCCTCGCCGTGTGAAGCGAGAGCGTTATAATAGCGTAAATATAGCATTAGAAGTGGACAAGATTCTAATGTTCTGTTTATTCATGTGAGGGATTCTTACCATCCAGTTAATTTTTAAAAGTCTAAGAAAGTTGTGTCTCAAGTATGTGGCACCAGTCACTGTATAGTAGCACTGATGAATGGTGCATAAGTGTCTCAATCTTCCACTGTATAGTAACACTGATGAATGGTGCATAAGTGTCTCAATCTTCCACTGTATAGTAACACTGATGAATGGTGCATAAGTGTCTCAATCTTCCACTGTATAGTAACACTGATGAATGGTGCATAAGTGTCTCAATCTTCCACTGTATAGTAACACTGATGAATGGTGCATAAGTGTCTCAATCTTCCACTGTATAGTAACACTGATGAATGGTGCATAAGTGTCTCAATCTTCCACTGTATAGTAACACTGATGAATGGTGCATAAGTGTCTCAATCTTCCACTGTATAGTAACACTGATGAATGGTGCATAAGTGTCTCAATCTTCCACTGTATAGTAACACTGATGAATGGTACATAAGTTTCTCAATCTTCCACTGTATAGTAACACTGATGAATGGTGCATAAGTGTCTCAATCTTCCACTGTATAGTAACACTGATGAATGGTGCATAAGTGTCTCAATCTTCCACTGTATAGTAACACTGATGAATGGTACATAAGTGTCTCAATCTTCCACTGTATAGTAACACTGATGAATGGTGCATAAGTGTCTCAATCTTCCACTGTATAGTAACACTGATGAATGGTGCATAATAAGTATAGTAACACTCAAGTGTCTCAATCTTACACTGTATAGTAACACTGATGAATGGTGCATAAGTGTCTCAATCTTCCACTGTATAGTAACACTGATGAATGGTGCATAAGTGTCTCAATCTTCCACTGTATAGTAACACTGATGAATGGTGCATAAGTGTCTCAATCTTCCACTGTATAGTAACACTGATGAATGGTGCATAAGTGTCTCAATCTTCCACTGTATAGTAACACTGATGAATGGTGCATAAGTGTCTCAATCTTCCACTGTATAGTAACACTGATGAATGGTGCATAAGTGTCTCAATCTTCCACTGTATAGTAACACTGATGAATGGTGCATAAGTGTCTCAATCTTCCACTGTATAGTAACACTGATGAATGGTGCATAAGTGTCTCAATCTTCCACTGTATAGTAACACTGATGAATGGTGCATAAGTGTCTCAATCTTCCACTGTATAGTAACACTGATGAATGGTGCATAAGTGTCTCAATCTTCCACTGTATAGTAACACTGATGAATGGTGCATAAGTGTCTCAATCTTCCACTGTATAGTAACACTGATGAATGGTGCATAAGTGTCTCAATCTTCCACTGTATAGTAACACTGATGAATGGTGCATAAGTGTCTCAATCTTCCACTGTATAGTGACACTGGACGTTGCTGGTGCTTTCGACGACTCGCGAAATCTTAATGACACAATTGCAAACAAATCATACTACGATCCTAGATGGTTTCACCTAGTTTCTTCACCTCTTCCTTGGTTATGTGCAGTGTGTTCAGCACTTGCTGGTGCACTCTACTATCTCAGTTTGCTGGAGGCATTTGTATCTCCACTGTCAATACTTCTCTAAATTTTGTGTTAAGCTCTTCACATACTTCCTGGTCACACATCACCCTTGACGACGCAGTCTTAATCACCCTTGAAGTCTGCGTCTTCAAGGGTGATGGGCTGATTACATCGTCTCTACGTCTTTATTGCTGCTGCTATCTCCTGCTATCTCCTTTGTATAGCACTAGGAACTCTTGATAAAACTGCCAGCACTCTCTCTGGCTCAGCTCTAAGAGCAGGTCTCAGTGGGACAGTCAATAAGACACTCATTCGGTACCATAGTTCCACATGGTAGTGTGCTTGGTCCATTCTTATGCAATGTTTACTTTAGTAACCATCGTCCCCTCAATCCAGAATCCCATGTCAATGAAGATGAAAGTTCTTTGACATTTTCTTATTCAAGAAGGGATGTACCAGCTGTTGTTAGGCTTATCAATCACTAGCTTACAGCTATATCAACTTGGGAAAAACGATGGCAAGTTATATTTTCCTCGGAGAAATGTTCTCTAGGCAGCACGAAAATGATCTAGCCGTGGTATTGGGTTAGGTTTGTCAGGAAAAAGGACAAGTGTTTCCTGACGAGGGTCTTAGTCATTTGATGATCTACAGCTGGAGTTTTTGGTCAAGTGAGAGAGGCCTTAGAACCCGTGAATGAGGTGGATATTCCAGGGTTGAAATTTTACACTAAAAAGACCATGAAAGCTACTGTAAAAAAATCATTGAAGTTAGCTTTACGTGCACGTATTATGTGTTATCTCTTTAAACCTTTCTTTAACAAACTAAAAATCATACATTTGTGTATATACTTCTACATAATATTTAGAAACCAGTGACGTTTTAATTTTCTTCGACGGCATCATTCCTGTCATCCATCTTAAAAAACCCGTCTCGTAAAGGAAAGTGAAATGTCAGCGGAGAAGCCCACACAGATGAAGGTAATTTTCTCTTTGACGCGGCAGATCTCTCATCATAGCATGATGATAGCATTCAGTGCGTTCTTGGTGCATACTTCCTCCAGTACGTCTCACTGCCTCAGCCTGGGTTATCATTTACATTATTCTCTCTGTAATGAGCACAACAGAAGACTCTGTAATATGCTTATAACTAAGCAACGGCTGGAGTGAGTAAGTGAGTGAGAGAGAGAGAGAGAGAGAGAGAGAGAGAGAGAGAGAGAGAGAGAGAGAGAGAGAGAGAGAGAGAGAGAGAGAGAAAGAATAATGAACCAAATAGAACTCTTTCACACTGAAGCGAATAATGAGGAAGTAACTAGACTCCTGTTAGAACACAACACATCAGAGGCGTTAATGCCTGATGGAATATCACTAAGATTGTGATAAGTGGAATTTGGTAAACATCACAGTAGAAATGGACTCCAGAGAGACGTTCAAAATAGATATAAATGGAATATTTCATACCAGTGGGTAGTAAGGCACACCTCTCCAATCAATACTGTACTAATCCACACATGCCAAAAAGGGGCACACAAACACCACTTAAACTCCTGTTAGTTTTAAGGGACACGAAGCAGATACTAGGTCCTTGGGGCCCTAATCACTTTTAACATGGAGGTTAAAAAGACAGTATATATAGGTTTGTATATACCGTCCTTTTAATCTCTCCTAGTGTCTGTTTACGTGTCTTTTTAAACCAATTTCTTGGTATATATTAGCAAGGTTTATACCAAATTCTTATTACAAAACTCGTGGTGCATCATGTATATCAATCCAATCCTCCACACATTACCCATGGCGACACACACACGTCATTCCTACCCATACATGTCATTCCTATCCATACATGTCATTCCTACCCACACATGTCATTCCTACCCACACATGTCATTCCTACCCACACACGTCGCACCATTTCATACGCACTTTATGGTGTGAGAACATATACTTTAATCGTTTTTTTCTGGGATATTCACTTTAGAAGTAATCTGGGATATTCACTTTAGAAGTGAACTTGTGGCATATCCACCTGAAAAGTGATCTTCTGGTATATAAACTTGAAAAGTGATCTGGCATAATCACTCGAGAAGTGATCCTCATACGCTTGCGACTACAGGCAAGAGTAGAGCTATTCAGTTGGATGTACTGATGCAAATTGGAATGGCCACCGTATATCGAAGGGCTGAGGAAATGAATGTGAAAAGAAATGGGATCGAAGGAGAACTTTCTTATGGGGCATGTGCAAGGATGCTAGAGTAGGAGAAAACTTGAGGAACTAGCAAAAGGTAAGAGGTAAGAGAGTGAAGGATCTTGATAAGCAAGACTGCTAAGGCAAAACGTAGGGAGAGCATAAAAAGAGAAAGTGACAAAATTGGAAAATAATTGATATGACCATCTAACATGATCAGTAGGACAGGAGGTAAATTGATATGACCATTTAACATGCTCAGTAGGACAGGAGGTAAATTGATATGACCATCTAACATGCTCAGTAGGACAGGAGGTAAATTGATATGACCATCTAACATGCTCAGTAGGACAGGAGGTAAATTGATATGACCATCTAACATGCTCAGTAGGACAGGAGGTAAATTGATATGACCATCTAACATGCTCAGTAGGACAGGAGGTAAATTGATATGACCATCTAACATGCTCAGTAGGACAGGAGGTAAATTGATATGACCATCTAACATGCTCAGTAGGACAGGAGGTAAATTGATATGACCATCTAATATGCTCAGTAGGACAGGAGGTAAATTGATATGACCATCTAACATGCTCAGTAGGACAGGAGGTAAATTGATATGACCATCTAACATGATCAGTAGGACAGGAGGTAAATTGATATGACCATCTAACATGCTCAGTAGGACAGGAGGTAAATTGATATGACCATCTAACATGCTCAGTAGGACAGGAGGTAAATTGATATGACCATCTAACATGCTCAGTAGGACAGGAGGTAAATTGATATGACCATCTAACATGCTCAGTAGGACAGGAGGTAAATTGATATGACCATCTAACATGCTCAGTAGGACAGGAGGTAAATTGATATGACCATCTAACATGCTCAGTAGGACAGGAGGTAAATTGATATGACCATCTAACATGCTCAGTAGGACAGGAGGTAAATTGATATGACCATCTAACATGCTCAGTAGGACAGGAGGTAAATTGATATGACCATCTAACATGCTCAGTAGGACAGGAGGTAAATTGATATGACCATCTAACATGCTCAGTAGGACAGGAGGTAAATTGATATGACCATCTAACATGCTCAGTAGGACAGGAGGTAAATTGATATGACCATCTAACATGCTCAGTAGGACAGGAGGTAAATTGATATGACCATCTAACATGCTCAGTAGGACAGGAGGTAAATTGATATGACCATCTAACATGCTCAGTAGGACAGGAGGTAAATTGATATGACCATCTAACATGCTCAGTAGGACAGGAGGTAAATTGATATGACCATCTAACATGCTCAGTAGGACAGGAGGTAAATTGATATGACCATCTAACATGCTCAGTAGGACAGGAGGTAAATTGATATGACCATCTAACATGCTCAGTAGGACAGGAGGTAAATTGATATGACCATCTAACATGCTCAGTAGGACAGGAGGTAAATTGATATGACCATCTAACATGCTCAGTAGGACAGGAGGTAAATTGATATGACCATCTAACATGCTCAGTAGGACAGGAGGTAAATTGATATGACCATCTAACATGCTCAGTAGGACAGGAGGTAAATTGATATGACCATCTAACATGCTCAGTAGGACAGGAGGTAAATTGATATGACCATCTAACATGCTCAGTAGGACAGGAGGTAAATTGATATGACCATCTAACATGCTCAGTAGGACAGGAGGTAAACAAAAGTAGAATATTGTCAAAGACCTTGAGGAATTAAAGATTGTGTTGAAAACTTTGAAGAGATAGTAAGAGAAGTACGTGAGGCACATTTTTTTTTGGTTGACAACCTCAGTAGAGGGAAAGACAAAGTGATGGCCAGGACACTGCTGCCTGATGAGGGTGGTGTTGACCAGAACCCTGCTGGTGGTAGTGACCAGGACACTGCTGCCTGCTGAGGGTGGTGACCAGAACCCTGCTGGTGGTAGTGACCAGGACACTGCTGCCTGCTGAGGGTGGTGACCAGAACCCTGCTGGTGGCAGTGACCAGGACACTGCTGCCTGCTGAGGGTGGTGTTGACCAGAACCCTGCTGGTGGTAGTGACCAGGACACTGCTGCCTGCTGAGGGTGGTGACCAGAACCCTGCTGGTGGCAGTGACCAGGACACTGCTGCCTGCTGAGGGTGGTGTTGACCAGAACCCTGCTGGTGGTAGTGACCAGGACACTGCTACCTGCTGGTGGTGGTGTTGACCAGAACCCTGCTGGTGGTAGTGACCAGGACACTGCTACCTGCTGGTGGTGGTGTTGACCAGAACCCTGCTGGTGGTAGTGACCAGGACACTGCTACCTGCTGGTGGTGGTGTTGACCAGAACCCTGCTGGTGGAAGTGACCAGGACACTGCTACCTGCTGAGGGTGGTGTTGACCAGAACCCTGCTGGTGGTAGTGACCAGGACACTGCTGCCTGCTGAGGGTGGTGTTGACCAGAACCCTGCTGGTGGTAGTGACCAGGACACTGCTACCTGCTGGTGGTGGTGTTGACCAGAACCCTGCTGGTGGTAGTGACTAGGACACTGCTACCTGCTGGTGGTGGTGTTGACCAGAACCCTGCTGGTGGAAGTGACCAGGACACTGCTACCTGCTGAGGGTGGTGTTGACCAGAACCCTGCTGGTGGTAGTGACCAGGACACTGCTACCTGCTGGTGGTGGTGTTGACCAGAACCCTGCTGGTGGTAGTGACCAGGACACTGCTACCTGCTGGTGGTGGTGTTGACCAGAACCCTGCTGGTGGTAGTGACCAGGACACTGCTACCTGCTGGTGGTGGTGTTGACCAGAACCCTGCTGGTGGAAGTGACCAGGACACTGCTACCTGCTGAGGGTGGTGTTGACCAGAACCCTGCTGGTGGTAGTGACCAGGACACTGCTGCCTGCTGAGGGTGGTGTTGACCAGAACCCTGCTGGTGGTAGTGACCAGGACACTGCTACCTGCTGGTGGTGGTGTTGACCAGAACCCTGCTGGTGGTAGTGACCAGGACACTGCTACCTGCTGGTGGTGGTGTTGACCAGAACCCTGCTGGTGGTAGTGACCAGGACACTGCTACCTGCTGGTGGTGGTGACCAGGACACTGCTACCTGCTGGTGATGGTGACCAGGACAGTGCTACCTGCTGAGGGTGGTGTTGACCAGAACCCTGCTGGTGGTAGTGACCAGGACACTGCTACCTGCTGGTGGTGGTGTTGACCAGAACCCTGCTGGTGGTAGTGACCAGGACACTGCTACCTGCTGGTGGTGGTGTTGACCAGAACCCTGCTGGTGGTA
Source organism: Cherax quadricarinatus (assembly GCF_038502225.1). NCBI lineage: Eukaryota > Metazoa > Arthropoda > Malacostraca > Decapoda > Parastacidae > Cherax > Cherax quadricarinatus. The sequence continues at coordinate 820,915 of NW_027195032.1, forward strand.
GTGACCAGGACACTGCTACCTGCTGGTGGTGGTGTTGACCAGAACCCTGCTGGTGGTAGTGACCAGGACACTGCTACCTGCTGGTGGTGGTGTTGACCAGAACCCTGCTGGTGGTAGTGACCAGGACATTGCTACCTGCTGGCGGTAGTGACCAGGACACTGCTACCTGCTGGTGATGGTGACCAGGACACTGCTACCTGCTGGTGGTGGTGACCAGGACACTGCTACCTGCTGAGGGTGGTGTTGACCAGAACCCTGCTGGTGGTAGTGACAAGGACACTGCTACCTGCTGGTGGTGGTGACCAGGACACTGCTACCTGCTGGTGGTGGTGACCAGGACACTGCTACCTGCTGGTGGTGGTGACCAGGACAGTGCTACCTGCTGAGGGTGGTGTTGACCAGAACCCTGCTGGTGGTAGTGACCAGGACACTGCTACCTGCTGGTGGTGGTGACCAGGACACTGCTACCTGCTGGTGGTGGTGTTGACCAGAACCCTGCTGGTGGTAGTGACCAGGGCACTGCTACCTGCTGGTGGTGGTGTTGACCAGAACCCTGCTGGTGGTAGTGACCAGGACACTGCTACCTGCTGGTGGTGGTGTTGACCAGAACCCTGCTGGTGGTAGTGACCAGGACACTGCTACCTGCTGGTGGTGGTGTTGACCAGAACCCTGCTGGTGGTGGTGACCAGGACACTGCTACCTGCTGGTGGTGGTGACCAGGACACTGCTACCTGCTGGTGGTGGTGACCAGGACACTGCTACCTGCTGGTGGTAGTGACCAGGACACTGCTACCTGCTGGTGGTAGTGACCAGGACACTGCTACCTGCTGGTGGTGGTGACCAGGACACTGCTACCTGCTGGTGGTAGTGACCAGGACACTGCTACCTGCTGGTGGTAGTGACCAGGACACTGCTACCTGCTGGTGGTGGTGACCACGACCCTGCTACCTGCTGGTGGTGGTGGTGACAACGACACTGCTACCTGCTGCTGATGGTAGTGACCAGGACACTGCTACCTGCTTTGGTGGTGTTGGCCAGGACCCTGCTACCTGCTGGTGGTGACCAGGACACTACTTCTGCTGGTGACCAGGACACTGCTACCTGCTGGTGGTGGTGACCAGGACACTGCTACCTGCTGGTGGTGGTGACCAGGACACTGCTACCTGCTGGTTGTGGTGACCAGGACACTACTGTTGCTGGTGACCAGGACACTGCTACCTGCTGGTGGTGGTGACCAGGACACTGCTACCTGCTGGTGGTGAAAAGGACACTGCTACCTGCTGGTGGTGGTGACCAGGACACTGCTACCTGCTGTTGGTGGTGACCAGAACCCTGCTACCTGCTTCTGGTGGCTGTGACCAGAACCCTGCTACCTGCTGGTGGTGGTGACCAGGACACTGCTAACTGCTGGTGGTGGTGACCAGGACACTGCTACCTACTGGTACTGAACAGGACACTGCTACCTGCTGGTGGTGGTGGCCAGGACACTACTATCTTCTGGTTGTGGTGACCAGGACACTGCTACCTGCTGGTGGTAGTGACCAGGACACTGCTACCTGCTGGTGAAACAAACCATACCACGGGCGGGGATAGAACCCGCGATCAGAGTGTCTTAAAACTCCAGACCGTTTCGTTAGCCACTGGAGATTCGTCTGTAAATTACTTGCATTTGTGGTCACAGTGGTGCCTATGCTAGCCTTTCTATAGTGTAGAAATATACGTAGTTGGATGAATCTTATTGCGGCTAGCTGGTCCAGTGGCTAACGCGACGGTCTGACCGCGGGTTCTATCCCGCCCGTGGTATGGTTTGTTTGTAATCGTGTCATTACGATTTCGTGAGTCATGTTAACCTGCTGGTGGTGGTGGTGACCAGGACACTGCTACCAGCTGGTGGTGGTGGTGACCAGGACACTGCTACCAGCTGGTGGTGGTGGTGACCAGGACACTGCTACCAGCTGGTGTCGATGGTGACCAGGACACTGCTACCAGCTGGTGGTGGTGGTGACCAGGACACTGCTACCAGCTGGTGGTGGTGGTGACCAGGACACTGCTACCTGCTGGTGGTGGTGACCAGGACCCTGCTACCTGCTGGTGGTGGTGGTGACCACGACACTACTACCTGGTGGTGGTGACCACGACACTGCTACCTAGTGGTGGTGGTGATAACGACATTGCTACCTGGTGGTGGTGGTGACAACGACACTGCTACCTGCTTCTGATGGTAGTGACCAGGACACTGCTACCTGCTTTGGTGGTGTTGGCCAAAACCCTGCTAACTGCTGCTGTTGGTGACCAGGACGCTGCTACCTGCTGGTGACCAGGACACTACTTCTGCTGGTGACCAGGACACTGCCACGTGCTGGTGGTTGTGACCAGGACACTGCTACCTACTGGTACTGAACAGGACACTGCTACCTGCTGGTGGTGGTGACCAGGACACTGCTACCTGCTATTGGTGGTGACCAGAATCCTGCTACCTGCTTCTGGTGGTTGTGACCAGAACCCTGCTACCTGCTGGTGGTGGTGACCAGGACACTGCTACCTACTGGTGGTAGTGACCAGGACACTGCTACCTGCTGGTGGTGGTGACCAGGACACTGCTACCTACTGGTGGTAGTGACCAGGACACTGCTACCTGCTGGTGGTGGTGACCAGGACACTGCTACCTACTGGTGGTAGTGACCAGGACACTGCTACCTGCTGGTGGTGGTGGCCAGGACACTGCTACCTACTGGTGGTAGTGACCAGGACACTGCTACCTGCTGGTGGTGGTGACCAGGACACTGCTACCTACTGGTGGTAGTGACCAGGACACTGCTACCTGCTGGTGGTGGTGACCAGGACACTGCTACCTACTGGTGGTAGTGACCAGGACACTGCTACCTGCTGGTGGTGGTGGCCAGGACACTACTGTCTTCTGGTGGTGGTGACCAAGAACCTGCTACTTGCTGGTGAAGACCAGCTTCCTACTACTTGGTACTGCTGGTGTTGGTTGCCTTAATTTGCATATTTTGAATTGCAAATTTTTGAGAATATACACAACATGATCAACACATCCTAGAGTACACTGCACGACCGTAAAGCCCACACCAAATACATGATTTCTGAAGCGGCTTTACCACAGAGTTGGTAATGGAACGTCAGGAGCAAAATATTGAAGAAAGACGAAATTAATTGGAACTGACGACGAGAGAAGATCGGAGTGCAGGAGACATTATCAGTGTTCATCTCTCTCTCTCTCTCTCTCTCTCTCTCTAGCTTCTTATTTTTCTTTCAGTATCTCCTGTCTCTTTCTCCTTTTGTTCTCTTCTCTTCTTTTTTTTCTCTTACTCTTACTTCTTTCTTCATCTATCTTAACTCTCCCCTTATCTCTATTTATCGCTCTCTTTGCGCACGCACGCACGCGCACAGTATCTCTTCATGTATAGTTAGTTCCAATCTCCCTCTCTCTCTCTCTCTCTCTCTCTCTCTCTCTCTCTCTCTCTCTCTCTCTCTCTCTCTCTCTCTCTCTCTCTCTTTCTCTTTCTCTCTCTCTCTCTCTCTCTCTCCACTCTCTCTCATCTCTCTCTCTCTCTCTCTCTCTCCTCTCTCTCTCTCTCTCTCTCTCTCTCTCTCTCTCTCTCACTCTCTCTCTCTCTCTCTCTCTCTCTCTCTCTCTCTCTCTCTCTCTCTCTCTCTCTCTCTCTCTCTCTCTCTCTCTCTCTCTCTCTCTCTCACTCTCTCTCTCTCTCTCTCTCTCTCTCTCTCTCTCTCTCCCTCTCTCTCTCTCTCTCTCTCTCTCTCTCTCTCTCTCTCTCTCTCTCTCTCTCTCTCTCTCTCTCTCTCTCTCTCTCTCTCTCTCTCTCTCTCTCTCTCTCTCTCTCTCTCTCTCTCTCTCTCTCTCTCTCTCTCTCTCTCTCTCTCTCTCTCTCACTCTCTCTCTCTCACTCTCTCTCTCTCACTCTCTCTCTCTCTCTCTCTCTCTCTCTCTCTCTCTCTCTCTCTCTCACTCTCTCTCACTCTCTCTCTCTCTCTCTCTCTCTCTCTCTCTCTCTCTCTCTCTCTCTCTCTCTCTCTCTCTCAAGGTAAATAATGTCAGTGTTTTCTTTCATTAACATTTATCTTATCTTTTATAATTTACTTAAAAGTCGATATATTTGTGTAATAATAATAATTATTATTATTAGTAGTAGTTTAGTGACAGGGAGCGGTAAACCCGTTGTTCATGCAGTGAGAAAATCAGTGGCACCAACTGACCGCCTGGAAGAACAACGTACATCATCTCTGAAGATATTGTTTCTCTGACTTCATATATTTCTGACTTCAGAAATTTTGTGAAGTATAAAAAGAATCAGTTATACTCCTGAGAGAGAGAGAGAGAGAGAGAGAGAGAGAGAGAGAGAGAGAGAGAGAGAGAGAGAGAGTGAGATATCACATAAATATACTCCACTGAATGAGAGAGAGAGAGAGAGAGAGAGAGAGAGAGAGAGAGAGAGAGAGAGAGAGAATGAGATTGAGATTTCACATAAACATACTCCACTGAATGAGAGAGAGAGAGAGAGAGAAAGAGTGAGAGAGAGAGCATATGATACATTATCTTCGTTTCCCTCCCACGATGTTATTGATTTCGTTTTTAAATTTCCAGGACACAGTCACTATCACCTGCTCCCCAGTACCCTAACCCCCTCCCCCCTCCCCCTTCCCCTCCCCCCTCCCCCCAATCAACCCAGTTCCTACTTTATAGATTTTCCTTTTATTCGGTTATTATCATTATTATACAAAATTATATTTTTATTAACACCTCCGCTGTTGCTCCCTTTTTCTAGTTCTCTAATATTTTCTTTATATTTCATATGAGTGTGACTTTGTAAATGGTTCAAGTCGGACCGAAACGTCGTGGTAAGCTCCTCTCTCTCCTATGTGCGGGTTGTGTATTGTTCCAGTCATGGTATTTTGGCTTGTTATTGTTCATATTTCATGTGTTCGTCCTCGTCGTCTCGCTGTTGGAGTGTGAGCAGGCTAACATTTATGAAGGGATTCAGGGAAACCGGTTAGCAGGACTCGAGTCCTGGAGGTGGGAAGTACTGTGTCTGCACTCTGAAGGAGGTGGTGTTAATGTTGCAGTTTTATAACTCTGATAAATGGTTTAAAAACCGACAAATTGAAGATTGAGACACTTATGCAACATTTGGGAATCTTTATTGAGGAAACGTTTCGCCCCACAGTGGCTTCATCAGTCCAATACGACTCTATGCTGTACATTCTACAAGACTGATGGACTGAACACATCAACTCCAGGCTGAGGGACTGATTACCTCATACTTCTCCTCTCCTTACACCTTCTGCTTTGTATTGGACTGATGAAGTCACTGTGTGGCGAAACGTTTCCTCAATAAAGATTCCCATATGTTGCATAAGTGTCTCAATCTTCAGTTTCATAACTGTAGCGTAACCACGCCTCTGGCAAGTCAGTGATGGAGTGAATGATGGTATTTCTTTTTCGGGTCACCCTCCCTCGGTGGGAAACGGGCGTTGTGTTAATAGAAGTTATTACTATTATTGTTATTAGTAGTATTAGGCGATCTTGTAAATCTTAAACTTGATTTTAGATGTATTTCCATCTCTGTACGATCTGTAAATGGTAGCCCCGTATCTCCTATGCTCAGCCCCATCTACATGAATGGTCTCTGAAGAGCATCCCCGTATTTCATAACCTCAGCCTTCTGTAGATCGTTGCAAGCAACTGTACCACTGCAGGAGGTCCATAAAATTTGATCGCAGTGCAATAAGAAGTCTGTGTGTGTGTGTGTGTGTGTGTGTGTGTGTGTGTGTGTGTGTGTGTGTGTGTGTGTGTGTGTGTGTGTGTGTGTGAGTGTGTGTGTGTGTACTCACCTGCTTGTGGTTGCAGGGGTCGATTCATATCTCCTGCCCCCCGCCTCTTCGCTGGTCGCTACTAGGTCCACTCTTTCCCTACTCCATGAGCTTTATCGTACCTCTTCTTAAAGCTATGTACGGATCCTGCCTCCACTACACCACTCTCCAGGTTGTTCCACTTCCAGACAACTCTGTGTACTCACCTAGTTGTGGTCGCAGGGGTCGAGACACAGCTCCTGGTCCCGACTCGTCGCTGGCCGCTACTCGGTCACTCTTCCTACTCCATGAGCTTTATCATACCTCTTCTTAAATCTATGTATCGATCCTGCCCCCACTACATCATTACCCAGACTATTCCACTTTCTGACAACTCTGTGATTGAAGAAATACTTCCTAACATCTCTGTGATTCATCTGAGTCTTCAACTTCCAACTGTGACACCTTGTTGCTGTGTCCCATCTCTGGAACATTCTGTCTCTGTCCACCTTGTCGATTCCTCTCAGTAGTTTATAAGTCGTTATCATATCCTCCCTATCTCTCCTGTCCTCCAGTGTCGTCATGTCGATTTCTCTTAACCTCCTCGTAGGACATACCTCTTAGCTCTGGGACTAGTCTTGTTGTAAACCTTTGCACTTTCTCTAGTTTCCTTACGTGCTTGGCTAGGTGGGGGTTCCAAACTGGTGCTGCATACTCCAATATGGGCCTAACGTACACGGTATACAGGGTCCTGAACGATTCCTTATTAAGATGTCGGAATGCTGTTCTGAGGTTTGCTAGGCGCCCATATGCTGCAGCAGTTATTTGGTTGATGTGCGCCTCAGGAGATGTGCCTGGTGTTATACTCACCCCAAGATATTTTTCCATGAGTGAGGTTTGTAGTCTCTGGCCCAAAGACTGTACTCCGTCTGCGGTCTTCTTTTCCTTCTCCCAATCTTCATGACTTTGCACTTGGTGGGGTTGAACTCCAGAAGCCAATTGCTGGACCAGGCCTGCAGCCTGTCCAGATCCCTTTGTAGTTCTGCCTGGTCCTCGTCCGTGTGTGTACTCACCTAATTGTACTCGCCTAGTTGTGGTTGCAGGGGTCGATACTCAGCTCCTGGCCCCGCCTCTTCACTGAGTGCTACTAGGTCCTCTCTCTCTATGCTCCATGAGCTTTATCATACCTCATCTTAAAGCTAAGTATGGTTCCTGCCTCCACTACCTCACTTACTAGGCTATTCCACTTCCCTTAACCTTTCTTCGTAGGGCATTCCCCTTAGCTCTGGAACTAACCTTGTCGCAAGCCTTTGCACTTGATCAAGTGCGGGTTCCAAACAGGTGCTGCATACTCCAGTATGGGCCCGACATACACGGTGTACAGTGTCTTGAACGTTTCCTTAGTAAGGTATCGGAACGCTATTCTCAGGTTTGCCTGGCGCCCATATGCTGCAGCAGTTATCTGGTTGATGTGTGCTTCTGGAGACACGCTCGATGTTATAGTCACCCCAAGATCTTTCTCCTTGAGAGAGGATTGCAGTCCTTGGCCACCTAGCCTATACTCTGTCTGCGGTCTTCTTTGTCCTTCTCCGATCTTCATGACTTTGCATTTTGTGTGTGTGTGTGTGTGTGTGCACATCTATATTTGTAACCTTCAGCTTTTTTGTAAATGTGAATGTGCATATTCATGTTTCGTGAACGGATGTATGTACTCGGGTGGATGTGAATATTTATGCATATGTGCATGTATGTATACGTGTACAGATGTAAGCGTGTGCCTGTGTATGCATATATATACAGTACATGTCCCTATTGGAAATAAATGGTATAAAATACCGACACAATGGAAATATAAACACAAATGCAGTATAATGTGATCCTTTATTGACAACGTTTCACCCACACAGTGGGCTTTTTTCAAGTCACACACGGATCTACCTGGGGTTGGAAGGTACGAGAGTATTTATAGTCATGTTCAGAATGTTGAGGTCATTCTCCACCTGACCTCAACATTCTGAACATGACTATAAATACTCTCGTACCTTCCAACCCCAGGTAGATCCGTGTGTGACTTGAAAAAGCCCACCGTGTTGGTGAAACGTTGTCAATAAAGGATCACATTATACTGCATTTGTGTTTATATTTCCACATGTCCCTATTAATCGTGTTCCTTTGTATGATGTCACATACATATGTGCGTGTGTGCTTATACTCCTATGTATACTCCTATATATGGTTGCAGGGGTCGAATCTCGGATTCTGGCCTCGCCTCTTCGCTGACTCCTTCCGGGCTCACTTTCCAAGTTGAGATTTATACAGTACCTCGTTTTAAAGCGATGTATAGAACCAGCCTCTACCGCTTCACTTTCTAGGTCGTTCTACTTCCTGACCACTTTAAGGCTGAAGAAATACTTCCTAATATCACTGTGACTTGTCTTTTCAACTTATTACGATGCTCCTGTGTATCTGTTTCCTGCCTCTCAATGAATCAATCCCTGTCCGCCCTATCAATACCTTGTATTATGATTAAGTTATGTCACGTTATTTGACTTTTCATGTTCATTCTTTGGCTCTGCTTCTGGCTTCTCTATTATCCTGTGTTCTGTGTTATCTTTTCAATGTTCTAAAGTATTTTCGCTTTTGCCGTTCTGTACTTTTGGGTGAACAATGGGGTCACTGATCGTTTCAATTGCTTCTTCAGGTTCTAGGTATGAATTTCACCTCTGCCTCCCGGTAGTTTCACCTCGTATACTTAATTTCACTCGCTGACTTCCCTTCCAGTTCTCTTAGACACTGCACTTCCTTTAGAAATTGTCTAGTCCATGTATGGTCTCCATTTCTTTCATCCTTCTCGTGTAATATCTCTGTGTAATTCCGCGAGGTATTTAAAAGTCAGTGTTATGTGATCGCTAGCCCTGAAGGTCTCTCGTATTCAATGGTTAGGTTAGGTAAGGTTCGTCAGGAAACAGGACAAATGTTTCCTGACGCGGGTCTTAGTCAGATGATGACCCGCCTTTGGAGCTTTTGGTCATCTGACCGAGGCCTTCCGCTGGCTTACCGGTCCACCCCTTTAAAAATTATGGTCATTTATAACCATTGTTGATAATTCGTATTCAATGTTCCCTACATCTGAATTGTTAAGGGCCCAGGGATTATCCCTTTCTCTCTCTGGTTGTTACCAGACGTGTTAGCATTTAGTTACTCATTACCACCTCCAGCATTTTAATCCAACACGTTTTTGTTAGCTCGTGTAGCTTTAGATTCCATGTGATTCGTCTTCTATGAGGACTTTTGCGTTGCTCGTGTGGACTTTTCTGGCCACCTTTGTTAATGATATAACCCTTGATAATGGATACCTACAAGCTGGTTTAGAAAGACAAGTGAGCAAACACTAAGACATATATATTAGAAAATGTTTCGGTCCTGGGACCTTGATCACTTCTGTGTTGGCAGTGATCAAGGTCCCAGGACCTAAACTTTTTCTAACATGTATGCCCTATTGTTTGCCAGACTAACACTCTTCGCACTAATCTCGTTCATACCTCTCCTCCCTCTACAGATGTTCCTGATGTCTACTCTATTTCTTGCTCCTCCTGTCCTCTTCATTACTTCGGAGAAACTGGTCGATCTCTTTCTGACAGACTTAGGGAGCACAAAAATAGTGTTAGGCTTGCCAACACTAACAATGCTCTTTTCTGTCACGTCAGAGATCACAGCCATCCTATTGATTGGTCTTCTGCTAAAACTGTCTTCCCTACTTCCAACTCTAACAGTCGCCGTCTAGTTGAATCCTCTCTAATACACAACTTTCTTTGTATGAATCTTAGCCCTGGCTTCGTCTCTGTAGATGCCTTCCTCTCCCACTACATTGTAAAATGCTCCAAACTTCAGAACACCCGTGACTTAACCTAATTCCTCATTTTTTCTTCTTCTCCCTCTTCCCCTTTCCTCTTCCTTTTTTTTTTGTCTTTATTCTGTCACGTGTTTCTGTTCCTTCATTATTTATTTCATCACTTCCCCTTCCCCCCACCTCTGTGCACTTGCTCTCCCTCTGTGGGCACCTAGCTCCCTTGCAGTGCTCCCCTTTCTTCATATTTGACTGGCTGCTCCTTAGTTCCCCACTGCTACCACTACTACTACTAGTACCACTACTACTACTACTACTAGTACCACTACTACTACTACTACTACTACTACCACTACCTCTTCCTGCCTATATATAGCCGTCCTGCTTCACTTCTGGTTAGTGTGACTTTGTAATGGTCCAAGTCGGACCGAAACGTCGTCGTAAGCTCCTCTCTTCTGTGTGCGGGTTATTTGTGTATCGTTCCAGTCACGGTATTGTGCCTTTTTTATTTATTTCCAAACCTCTGTTAATGTATCCACCATCGCTTTGTTGCAGTATTGGTCTCCTGCTGTCTAATGATGGGTTGTACATCACTGCTGTTACCACCTTGGATCCCCTAGTACTGAGTATGTTTATTTACTCATTTGCCTTCTCTTTGCTTATTCCTCACATCTCAAACGTTTACTGATTTCTGATAAGCAGTGCTTCTCCGCCTCCATTTCCTCTGTCCTTCCTCAGTATCTGGTATCCAGCTGAGACAAGCACATTTGTTATTTCTGTGACGTTTATCTCTGCTATTACTATTGTGTCCGGAGATGCATTCATTAATTTTTCATTCCATTCCTCACTTTGTTATTCCATCTCCATTTGTGTGCCATACACACAGATTCCTTTCTGTAACTGTATTCTGCACGTGTCAGTGGAATGGGAAGAACCATGTGCACCTGAGGGGTTTTTCCTTGAACTTGAAGGAATCAGGATCGTGGATGTAGGTAAAAGAGGATGATAGTCAGGGAATGGAGGGAAAGAGGGTTTTGGGGGTTCGACTGAAGGCAGGGGACGACTGTGGAGAAGATTCTTGTCCTGGGAGGGGTGAGTACTTAGGATATTGGAAAGGGTGGGGTAGAGTATGACTAGTTTTGAGTTAGTGTTTAAATGGTAAGCGGGGCTAGGGCTTGAGAGGCAGGGGTCTGGAGGGCATGAGAGGGCAAGGATCTGCAGGGCTTCAGGGGCAGAGGTCTAGAGGGCTGCACATGGCAGTCCAATTGAGGATGAGCTTAAACACCTGTCGATGGAATCCCTAGTTCTCCTTCCTGTCTCTAACAGTCTTTTATTTTCTCCCACAGTACTTCCCTCTCCTTTTCTCTTGTCCCGATCGAAATACATTTCCTTGTATCTTTGTGTGTACTTATTTCAACATTTATGTATGTAAGAGTATGCCTGTGTAAACATAGAACGGTGGACTAACACCCGGATATCTGACTTATAAAATCATAAAAACACTATTGCAAACAAACCACGAAACGGGTGGGGTTAGAACCCAGGGTGAGCGAGTCGTAAGGCTGGCCCAGTGGCTTGGGAGCTAGCCTGAAGTTATACTACTCACTCTCAATGGGTTCTAACACCATTCGTTCAGTGGATTGTTTACCCAGGTATCTGTTTAGGTAACAAATGGTGTTAGGAGACTTGCCCATACGTCGCTCAACGTGTTATTGCCTGGGTTGTGAGCAGAGTACGCTGGCACTACGCTATTTAATATTACTAATACCTCCATGAATATTTGCGTAGTCAGCTGCCTCGCAGATTGGAGTCTCGTAACACTGTTACAGATATCGAAATTAGTTTTAATTGCCAATCGGATAATGACATTCTCGCGGTTATGCAAGTTTTCACCCCCCCCACCTCCCATTAATGTATCTGGCTGCTGTTGTCAGTGGAAAGACCCCCCCCCACCTCCCATTAATGTATCTGGCTGCTGTTGTCAGTGGAAAGACCCCCCCCCACCTCCCATTAATGTATCTGGCTGCTGTTGTCAGTGGAAAGACCCCCCCACCTCCCATTAATGTATCTGGCTGCTGTTGTCAGTGGAAAGACCCCCCCCCACCTCCCATTAATGTATCTGGCTGCTGTTGTCAGTGGAAAGACCCCCCCACCTCCCATTAATGTATCTGGCTGCTGTTGTCAGGGGAAACCCCCCCACCTCCCATTAATGTATCTGGCTGCTGTTGTCAGTGGAAAGACCCCCCCCCCCTCCCATTAATGTATCTGGCTGCTATTGTCAGTGGAAAGACCCCCCCCACCTCCCATTAATGTATCTGGCTGCTATTGTCAGTGGAAAGACCCCCCCCACCTCCCATTAATGTATCTGGCTGCTGTTGTCAGTGGAAAGACCCCCCCCACCTCCCATTAATGTATCTGGCTGCTGTTGTCAGCGGAAACCCCCCCCACCTCCCATTAATGTATCTGGCTGCTGTTGTCAGTGGAAAGACCCCCCACCTCCCATTAATGTATCTGGCTGCTGTTGTCAGTGGAAAGACCCCCCCACCTCCCATTAATGTATCTGGCGGCTGTTGGCAGTGGAAAGACCCCCCCACCTCCCATTAATGTATCTGGCTGCTGTTGTCAGTGGAAAGACCCCCCCAACCTCCCATTAATGTATCTGGCTGCTGTTGTCAGAGGAAAGACCCCCCCACCTCCCATTAATGTATCTGGCTGCTGTTGTCAGTGGAAAGACCCCCCAACCTCCCATTAATGTATCTGGCTGCTGTTGTCAGTGGAAAGACCCCCCCCACCTCCCATTAATGTATCTGGCTGCTGTTGTCAGTGGAAAGACCCCCCCACCTCCCATTAATGTATCTGGCTGCTGTTGTCAGTGGAAAGACCCCCCACCTCCCATTAATGTATCTGGCTGCTGTTGTCAGTGGAAACCCCCCCCACCTCCCACTAATGTTTCTGGCTGCTGTTGTCAGTGGAAACCCCCCCACCTCCCATTAATGTATCTGGCTGCTGTTGTCAGTGGACCCCCCCCCCACCTCCCATTAATGTATCTTGCTGCTGTTGTCAGTGGAAACCCCCCCACCTCCCATTAATGTATCTGGCTGCTGTTGTCAGTGGAAACCCCCCCCACCTCCCATTAATGTATCTGGCTGTTGTTGTCAGTGGAAACCCCCCCCACCTCCCATTAATGTATCTGGCTGCTGTTGTCAGTGGAAACCCCCCCCCTCCCATTAATGTATCTGGCTGCTGTTGTCAGTGGAAACCCCCCCACCTCCCATTAATGTATCTGGCTGCTGTTGTCAGTGGAAAGACCCCCCCACCTCCCATTAATGTATCTGGCTGCTGTTGTCAGTGGAAAGACCCCCCACCTCCCATTAATGTATCTGGCTGCTGTTGTCAGTGGAAACCCCCCACCTCCCATTAATGTATCTGGCTGCTGTTGTCAGTGGAAAGACCCCCTCCACCTCCCATTAATGTATCTGGCTGCTGTTGTCAGTGGAAAGACCCCCCCCACCTCCCATTAATGTATCTGGCTGCTGTTGTCAGTGGAAAGACCCCCCCACCTCCCATTAATGTATCTGGCTGCTGTTGTCAGTGGAAAGACCCCCCCACCTCCCATTAATGTATCTGGCTGCTGTTGTCAGTGGAAACCCCCGCACCTCCCATTAATGTATCTGGCTGCTGTTGTCAGTGGAAACCCCCCCACCTCCCATTAATGTATCTGGCTGCTGTTGTCAGTGGAAACCCCCCACACCTCCCATTAATGTATCTGGCTGATGTTGTCAGTGAAAATTCCCCCCCACCTCCCATTAATGTATCTGGCTGCTGTTGTCAGTGGAAAGACCCCCACCTCCCATTAATGTAACTGGCTGCTGTTGTCAGTGGAAAGACCCCCCCCACCTCCCATTAATGTATCTGGCTGCTGTTGTCAGTGGAAAGACCCCCCCACCTCCCATTAATGTATCTGGCTGCTGTTGTCAGTGGAAAGTACCCCCCAACCTCCCATTAATGTATCTGGCTGCTGTTGTCAGTGGAAAGACCCCCCACCTCCCATTAATGTATCTGGCTGCTGTTGTCAGTGGAAAGACCCCCCCACCTCCCATTAATGTATCTGGCTGCTGTTGTCAGTGGAACCCCCCCACCGCCCCTTCATGTATCTGGCTGCTGTTGTCAGTGGAAACCCCCCACCTCCCATTAATGTATCTGGCTGCTGTTGTCAGTGGAAACCCCCCACCTCCCATTAATGTATCTGGCTGCTGTTGTCAGTGGAAACCCCCCCCACCTCCCATTAATGTATCTGGCTGCTGTTCTCAGTGGAAACCCCCCACCTCCCATTAATGTATCTGGCTGTTGTTGTCAGTGGAAAGACCCCCCCACCTCCCATTAATGTATCTGGCTGCTGTTGTCAGTGGAAAGACCCCCCCCACCTCCCATTAATGTATCTGGCTGCTGTTGTCAGTGGAAAGACCCCCCACCTCCCATTAATGTATCTGGCTGCTGTTGTCAGTGGAAAGACCCCCCCACCTCCCATTAATGTATCTGGCTGCTGTTGTCAGTGGAAACCCCCCCACCTCCCATTAATGTATCTGGCTGCTGTTGTCAGTGGAAACCCCCCCACCTCCCATTAATGTATCTGGCTGCTGTTGTCAGTGGAAACCCCCCACCTCCCATTAATGTATCTGGCTGCTGTTGTCAGTGGAAAGTCCCCCCCACCTCCCATTAATGTATCTGGCTGCTGTTGTCAGTGGAAAGACCCCCCCACCTCCCATTAATGTATCTGGCTGCTGTTGTCAGTGGAAAGACCCCCCCACCTCCCATTAATGTATCTGGCTGCTGTTGTCAGTGGAAAGACCCCCCCCCACCTCCCATTAATGTATCTGGCTGCTGTTGTCAGTGGAAAGACCCCCCCCACCTCCCATTAATGTATCTGGCTGCTGTTGTCAGTGGAAAGACCCCCCCACCTCCCACTAATGTATCTGGCTGCTGTTGTCAGTGGAAAGACCCCCCCCACCTACCATTAATGTATCTGGCTGCTGTTGTCAGTGGAACCCCCCCACCTCCCATTCATGTATCTGGCTGCTGTTGTCAGTGGAACCCCCCCCACCTCCCACTAATGTTTCTGGCTGCTGTTGTCAGTGGAAACCCCCCCACCTCCCATTAATGTATCTGGCTGCTGTTTTCAGTGGAAACCCCCCACCTCCCATTAATGTATCTGGCTGCTGTTGTCAGTGGAAAGACCCCCCCACCTCCCATTAATGTATCTGGCTGCTGTTGTCAGTGGAAAGACCCCCCCACCTCCCATTAATGTATCTGGCTGCTGTTGTCAGTGGAAAGACCCCCCCGCACCTCCCATTAATGTATCTGGCTGCTGTTGTCAGTGGAAACCCCCCCACCTCCCATTAATGTATCTGGCTGCTGTTGTCAGTGGAAACCTCCCCCCCACACCTCCCATTAATGTATCTGGCTGCTGTTGTCAGTGAAAATTCCCCCCCACCTCCCATTAATGTATCTGGCTGCTGTTGTCAGTGGAAAGACCCCCACCTCCCATTAATGTATCTGGCTGCTGTTGTCAGTGGAAGACCCCCCCCACCTCCCATTAATGTATCTGGCTGCTGTTGTCAGTGAAACCCCCCCCCACCTCCCATTAATGTATCTGGCTGCTGTTGTCCCCCCCCACCTCCCATTAATGTATCTGGCTGCTGTTGTCAGTGGAAAGACCCCCCCACCTCCCATTAATGTATCTGGCTGCTGTTGTCAGTGGGACCCCCCCACCTCCCATTAATGTATCTGGCTGCTGTTGTCCCCCCCCCCACCTCCCATTAATGTATCTGGCTGCTGTTGTCAGTGGAAAGACCCCCCCCACCTCCCATTAATGTATCTGGCTGCTGTTGTCAGTGGAAACCCCCCCACCTCCCATTAATGTATCTGGCTGCTGTTGTCAGTGGAAACCCCCCCACCTCCCATTAATGTATCTGGCTGCTGTTGTCAGTGGAAACCCCCCCACCTCCCATTAATGTATCTGGCTGCTGTTGTCAGTGGAAACCCCCCCACCTCCCATTAATGTATCTGGCTGCTGTTGTCAGTGGAAACCCCCCCACCTCCCATTAATGTATCTGGCTGCTGTTGTCAGTGGAAACCCCCCACCTCCCATTAATGTATCTGGCTGCTGTTGTCAGTGGAAACCCCCCACCTCCCATTAATGTATCTGGCTGCTGTTGTCAGTGGAAACCCCCCCACCTCCCATTAATGTATCTGGCTGCTGTTGTCAGTGGAAACCCCCCCACCTCCCATTAATGTATCTGGCTGCTGTTGTCAGTGGAAACCCCCCCACCTCCCATTAATGTATCTGGCTGCTGTTGTCAGTGGAAACCCCCCCACCTCCCATTAATGTATCTGGCTGCTGTTGTCAGTGGAAACCCCCCACCTCCCATTAATGTATCTGGCTGCTGTTGTCAGTGGAAACCCCCCACCTCCCATTAATGTATCTGGCTGCTGTTGTCAGTGGAAACCCCCCCACCTCCCATTAATGTATCTGGCTGCTGTTGTCAGTGGAAACCCCCCACCTCCCATTAATGTATCTTGCTGCTGTTGTCAGTGGAACCCCCCCCACCTCCCATTAATGTATCTGGCTGCTGTTGTCAGTGGAAACCCCCCCACCTCCCATTAATGTATCTGGCTGCTGTTGTCAGTGGAAAGACCCCCCCACCTCCCATTAATGTATCTGGCTGCTGTTGTCAGTGGAAAGACCCCCCCAACCTCCCATTAATGTATCTGGCTGCTGTTGTCAGTGGAAAGACCCCCCCACCTCCCATTAATGTATCTGGCTGCTGTTGTCAGTGGAAAGACCCCCCCCACCTCCCATTAAGGTTTCTGGCTGCTGTTGTCAGTGGAAAGACCCCCCCACCTCCCATTAATGTATCTGGCTGCTGTTGTCAGTGAAAAGACCCCCCCCACCTCCCATTAATGTATCTGGCTGCTGTTGTCAGTGGAAAGACCCCCCCCCACCTCCCATTAATGTATCTGGCTGCTGTTGTCAGTGGAAAGACCCCCCCCACCTCCCATTAATGTATCTGGCTGCTGTTGTCAGTGGAAAGACCCCCCCACCTCCCCTTAATGTATCTGGCTGCTGTTGTCAGTGGAAAGACCCCCCCCCACCTCCCATTAATGTATCTGGCTGCTGTTGTCAGTGGAAAGACCCCCCCACCTCCCATTAATGTATCTGGCTGCTGTTGTCAGTGGAAAGACCCCCCCACCTCCCATTAATGTATCTGGCTGCTGTTGTCAGTGGAAAGACCCCCCCCCACCTCCCATTAATGTATCTGGCTGCTGTTGTCAGTGGAAAGACCCCCCACCTCCCATTAATGTATCTGGCTGCTGTTGTCAGTGGAAAGACCCCCCCCACCTCCCATTAATGTATCTGGCTGCTGTTGTCAGTGGAAAGACCCCCCCCACCTCCCATTAATGTATCTGGCTGCTGTTGTCAGTGGAAAGACCCCCCCCCACCTCCCATTAATGTATCTGGCTGCTGTTGTCAGTGGAAAGACCCCCCCCCACCTCCCATTAATGTATCTGGCTGCTGTTGTCAGTGGAAAGACCCCCCCCACCTCCCATTAATGTATCTGGCTGCTGTTGTCAGTGGAAAGAACAATATGCAAATATTTCTATATGGTTAAAGGTACAACAAGAATATAAAGATATTATTATTTATTATTATTCTGTCATTATTATTGTCATTTTTATTATTTGTCATTATTATCTATTATTATTATTATTTTGTCAGTATTGTTATTTATTATTATTATTATTAGTATTATTATTGATATTATTTTGTCATTATCATTATATTTTGTCATTATTTTTGTCATTATTATATGCCATTATTATTTGTCATTATTATTAGTATTATTATTGGCATTATTATTCTTTGGAAACACTAAACCCTCATGTGATCTATAACACCTGGGAACTGGCATGTAATAAAACTTAATCCAAGGAACTGAAGGGTAGCTCCATTTCCCTGAATCAAGAGCATTTCGACAACAAGCCACCTCTTGGTCATCTATACATCATCAAGCATTGAATTTCTATAATTTTTACCACTTTGTGATTTCAAAAATAAATTGACCTAAAATCTGAAGTATAAAAGGTTTTAACATTTTTAGTAAGATTTAAATGTTGCACTAAATCTGAACTTATACCATGTCAGATTTAGTAATTTGAAGCCGATTATACGAACCATTCTTTAGTTTTTGAAATCAGTTTACCCATTTGATGAAACTGGAAAATTGGGACACCAGCATTGGGACACCAGCATTGGGACGCCAGCATTGGGACACCAGCATTGGGACACCAGCATTGGGTCACCAGCATTAGGACACCAGCATTGGGACACCAGCATTGGGTCACCAGCATTAGGACACCAGCATTGGGACACCAGCATTGGGACACCAGCATTGGGACACCAGCATTGGGACACCAGCATTGGGACACCAGCATTGGGACACCAGCATTGGGACACCAGCATTGGGACACCAGCATCCAGAAAAAACATCGCGATCCTGTCGTTCGGAAACCCAAATCGAGTTGGAAAAGTTGAAATATGTTAGAAAAGAGATTATCTAGTTGTTAAATGTTGTTAGAATTACTGACAGTATGTTAGGTCAAAGGACACAAGCGCAATTAATGTGACATTTGATTGCAGCAACGTTTCGCTCTTCAGGAGCTTTATCAAGCTTGTGATAAATGGTTCAGGAAACCGATACGTTGAACCGACACTTGCGCACAAGTGTCGGTTTTCTAATGTTGAAAAAGTCTTATTCTTCAGTTTGTCAAGCTTAACAAAGCTCCTGAAGAGCGAAACGTTGCCACAGTAAAATGTCGCATTAGTTCAACACGTGTCTTATTACCTAACATTATCCGGTTATGTGGATTCCAAACATTCAAAGTTTACTGATATATTTTTTTTTCCTAAAAATCCAGCGTTACATAATGGGTATTATTCTGCCTTGAAGATAAATAAGCCATTACATTTGACCCTTGTGGGTTTATCCCTTAGTTTTGATGATAATGGCGCAAGATTGTTCAACTGCCTCCCAGCATACATAAGGGGGATTACCTATAGGCTGTCTTCAAGAAGGCACTGGACAGGTATCTAAAGTCAGTACCTGAGCAACCGGGCTGTGGTTCGTACGTCAACTTGCGTGCAGCCAGCAGTAACAGCCTGGTTGATCAGACCCTGATCCATCGTGAGGCCTGGTCTCAGACCGGGACGCGGGGGCGTTGACAACCGAAACCCTCTCCAGGTAAACTCCAGGTAGTTATTTTTTTTTTCAACGAAGCGTAACGAAGGACTATCTTCCACCTTGATCATATAAGGCGCAGGCTGATATTTCAAGACTTTTTGTGGGGAGAAAGTGCGCCTTATATGCCGGAAAATACGATAATTAAAATATTTTTAGTAATAGCATTAATGATAAAATAATTTTGGAATACCTACTAAAGAAGTAATAATAATAATAACGTTTTTAGTAGTAATAATGATTATAATGATAACAGTAATGTTTTTAGTAGTAATAATGATAACAGTAATGTTTTTAGTAGTAATAATGATAATAATGATAACAGTAATGTTTTTAGTAGTAATAATGATAACAGTAATGTTTTTAGTAGTAATAATGATAATAATGATAACAGTAATGTTTTTAGTAGTAATAATGATAACAGTAATGTTTTTAGTAGTAATAATGAGAGTAATAATAACAGTAATGTTTTTAGTAGTAATAATGATAGTAATAATAACAGTAATGTTTTTAGTAGTAATAATGATGATAATGATAACAGTAATGTTTTTAGTAGTAATAATGATAACAGTAATGTTTTTAGTAGTAATAATGATAACAGCAATGTTTTTAGTAGTAATAATGATTATAATGATAACAGTAATGTTTTTAGTAGTAATAATGATTATAATGATAACAGTAATGTTTTTAGTAGTAATAATGATTATAATGATAACAGTAATGTTTTTAGTAGTAATAATGATAACAGTAATGTTTTTAGTAGTAATAATGATAATAATGATAACAGTAATGTTTTTAGTAGTAATAATGATAACAGTAATGTTTTTAGTAGTAATAATGATTATAATGATAACAGTAATGTTTTTAGTAGTAATAATGATAACAGTAATGTTTTTAGTAGTAATAATGATAACAGGAATGTTTTTAGTAGTAATAATGATAATAATGATAACAGTAATGTTTTTAGTAGTAATAATAATAACAGTAATGTTTTTAGTAGTAATAATGATAATAATAATAACAGTAATGTTTTTAGTAGTAATAATGATAATAATGATAACAGTAATGTTTTTAGTAGTAATAATGATAACAGTAATGTTTTTAGTAGTAATAATGATAACAGTAATGTTTTTAGTAGTAATAATGATAACAGTAATGTTTTAGTAGTAATAATGATAACAGTAATGTTTTTAGTAGTAATAATGATAAAATGAATGGTATGTAATACTCATGAAATAGGAAAAGGAATAAGGACACACAGGAAAAGAGATGAAAAGCGTGCTAGAGGATTAGATGACAGAGGACTCCAGGAGAGAAAACATACAGTGTACACACAGCCGACTTACTGTGTCTTCATTATATTTGTTCTCCAGATGGTGCACTGATTGCTCCGTGGAGGGCAGGCACCCGGGAGGGAATCCGTGTCGTGCATGGGGCCAGGGAGGGAATCTGTGTCGTGGATGGGGCCAGGGAGGGAATCCGTGTCGTGCATGGGGCCAAGGAAGGAATCTGTGTCGTGGATGGGGCCAGGGAAGGAATCTGTGTCGTGGATGGGGCCAGGGAGGGAATCCGTGCTGTGGATGGGGCCAGGGAGGGAATCCGTGCTGTGGATGGGGGCAGGGAGGGAATCCGTGCTGTGGATGGGGGCAGGGAGGGAATCCGTGCTGTGGATGGGGTCAGGGAAGGAATCTGTGTCGTGCATGGGGCCAGGGAAGGAATCCGTGCCGTGCATGGGGCCAGGGAAGGAATCCGTGCCGTGCATGGGGCCAGGGAAGGAATCCGTGCCGTGCATGGGGCCAGGGAAGGAATGCGTGTCGTGGATGGGGCCAGGGAGGGAATCCGTGCTGTGGATGGGGGCAGGGAGGGAATCCGTGCTGTGGATGGGGTCAGGGAAGGAATCTGTGTCGTGGATGGGGCCAGGGAAGGAATACGTGCCGTGGATGGGGGAAGGGAGGGAATCCGTGCTGTGGATGGGGGCAGGGAGGGAATCCGTGCTGTGGATGGGGTCAGGAAAGGAATATGTGTCGTGGATGGGGCCAGGGAAGGAATACGTGCCGTGGATGGGGCAGGGAGGGAATCCGTGCTGTGGATGGGGTCAGGGAAGGAATCTGTGTCGTGGATGGGGCCAGGGAAGGAATACGTGCTGTGGATGGGGTCAGGGAAGGAATCTGTGTCGTGGATGGGGCAAGGGAAGGAATCTGGGCCGTGGATGGGGCCAGGGTCTGGTCACAGGCCTGGTCACAGACCGGGCCGCGGGGGCGTTGACCCCCGGAACTCTCTCCAGGTAAACTCCAGGTAAGGAATACGTGCCGTGGATGGGGCCAGGGAGGGAATACGTGCCGTGGATGGGGGCAGGGAAGGAATCTGGGCCGTGGATGGGATAGGGAAGGAATCTGGGCCGTGGATGGGGCCAGGGAAGGAATACGTGCCGTAGACAGCTTCAGGGAGTGAATCCGTGATGTGGATAGGACCGGGGAAGGAATCCGTGCTGTGGATGGCACTAAGAACGGCAATGAGGAGTGAATCCGTGATATGGAGGGTACTGAGGAGGGAATCCGTGCCGTGGAGGGCACCAGGGAGGGCACTGATGAGGGAATCCGTGCCGTGGAGGGCACCAGGGAGGGCACTGAAGAGGGAATGCGTGCCGTGGAGGGCACCAGGGACAGCTCCATTCCATGGACAATCTGAGCAACACTAGACATTTGATCAGTCTTGTCATTTTACTCACTTCTTATCAACAAATCTTAAGTCTTTTTTACTCGAAGTCTCTCTGTTCATAATTTATGTGAGCTTCTGATTAGGTATCCATGAAGAGGCAAATTTAAGTGGTTATCCTATTTTTCCCTTGCAACTTTATGACCATCGCTCATAACTCGAGAACAGCTCATCCGATCGGCTTCAAATTATCATCACTTGTGTACGGTAACGAGACCCAAATTCATGAAGCAATTGATATGTTCACGTGCCCTATGATCAGAACTGCTGAAACTATTCCCAGCGTCCTTGATTTGATCTCTAGATAACTTCAAGGATTCTCAGTCGTGTAGTTTCAAACGTTCCTAAAATGTGACCCAAAAAAAAAAATGCCGATGGTGGAGAGCGAAATTCAGATGTGTAATTGGAAATTTGACCATTTTGTGAAATATTCCCTTTAAATCGCGTTAAATTAGGTGTGTTTCGGTCGCTGTGCGAACCGAGGAATGTATCCTCGTATACCATAATCCCAATATCATGTTGGTCAAGGCACGCGATGGGAACAGTGCGTAGTGCGACCTAAGTTGGCAGTGATTTTACATATTAGCGATAAAAACTTGAAGGGAATCAGAAGAGGCATTTCCAAGCTATGATTTGTTAGTTAATTTTCCAAATTTCTTTAACAGAAATGGTAAATCTGGGTAAACACAAACCAAATCTAATTCAAATCAGAGGGACTGAAGACACAAGTACATATACTAAAACACGTAAGAACATGAAGCTTGAAGCCTATCAGATATTGCAATATCAAGTCAAGTGTTGAAATTAATGAGAAGTAACACTCGGAAATTATTATACGAAAATCAGTATTTCAAGTTTTCCAATTTCATCCAAGAAGAAAACAATTTGGAAGCTAAACAGGTCACAATCCAAACTTTAAGATCGACCATCACTTAAGTAAATAAGGAAGCTTTGCTTAGTGAACATAGCAAGCAAATAAACAATCATAAACAAACACTAAGTTGATTTATTCTGGGATAAGCAGGTAAGATAAGATAAGATAAGAATTCGTTTGGATTTTTAACCCCGGAGGGTTAGCCACCCAGGATAACCCAAGAAAGTCAGTGCGTCATCGAGGACTGTCTAACTTATTTCCATTGTGGTCCTTAATTTTGTCCCCCAGGATGCGACCCACACCAGTCGACTAACACCCAGGTACCTATTTGCTGCTAGGTGAACAGGACAACAGGTGTAAGGAAACGTGTTGAATGTTTCCACCCGCCGGGAATCGAACCCGGGCCCTCCGTGTGTGAAGCGGGAGCTTTAGCCACCAGGCCACCGGGCCCCGACACCGATTTATTTCTGATTAGTAGAGACATTCTCCAATTAATTCACAGGAACTAATTTGATAAATAAAACTGGTGCATACACGAGCTATCATTAAGAGATTGATTGCTTTGAGGACACTACATCAGCACTGTTAGTTTAAACCTGTCCAGGAAAAGCATTTTTTTCAGTATCCATTGCACAGTGCTACAAAATCTGTGCCTACGCACCCTAAACCCGTAAAACGACCCATTCGTTTTATACGATACTTTAACGATTGATGATTAATGCCGTTTACAATAGTTATTTTATTTGGAGGAAAGAGTTAAACTCTTCTTCTTCTTCTTCTTTCAACGTACCAGCAGTATCCCACCGAGGCAGGGTGACCCAAAAGAAAAAACTGAAGTTTCTCCTTTTAAATTTAGTAATATATACAGGAGAAGGGGTTACTAGCCCCTTGCTCCCGGCATTTTAGTCGCCTCTTACAACACGCATGGCTTACAGAGGAAGAATTCTGTTCCACTTCCCCATGGAGATAAGAGGAAATAAACAAGAACAAGAATTAGAAAGAAAATAGAAGAAAACCCAGAGGGGTGTGTATATATATGCTTGTACATGTATGTGTAGTGTGACCTAAGTGTAAGTAGAAGTAGCAAGACGTACCTGTAATCTTGCATATTTATGAGACAGACAAAAGACATCAGCAATCCTACCATCATGTAAAACAATTACAGGCTTTCGTTTTACACTCACTTGGCAGGACGGTAGTACCTCCCTGGGTGGTTGCTGTCTACCAACCTACTACCTACAGAGTTAAACTCGTAGGGGTCATATAGCTCCTGTGGAATGGGAGGCACTCAAATTCGATCCATGCAAAGGGAAGCCCAGTTCCTCGGATGGAGAGCCACATACCAGCATAAAGATAAAATAATGCAATAAGCTAAAGTAAACCATATCAAAATTTAAAGTTGCAAAACGGCATCCACACACTCCATTATATATACCAACCTTCTTCAAATTAGGATACACCAGTACTGAAATCTCTAAACCAATCAGAGAGGCTTGTCACGGGACTATTCGCTTGCGAGGGGTATCCTGTACGCACAGCCTCTTTAAGGGGGGGTCCTTGTCGTGGTAAAGACGCTCTTGGTCTAAGGAATTGGGCCTTTTGGTCTTCCGTGAAAGCTGGATCAACTGGAGGCTCCCTGCTCCCTTCCCGGATTTCCAGGAGGTGGGGGCAGGGTGTCCTGCAGGTGAAGAGTGTATATCCAAAGGCTGCCTGCCGGTTCTGGGAGGTGGCAGCCGAAAGAGGTATACTTTGTGGCGGGTTTCTGGATGTGATGTTGGTATCCCGGAGGGCTGGTTTACAGGTGTGAAGGGTAGGGTATGGCACGGGTTCCACGCTGCATCTACACTGCTAGCGGTGTCGAGGTTCTCTTGGATGAGAGGGGGAGCTTACGGCCTTTTCATGTCGACTAGTAACTGTCCCTTTCTTTTTTTTTGTTTCCTCCTATATTTTTTCCTTAAAATAATAAGAAAGAAGTGCCACCATCATTGAGTCTTTGTTCCATGACCCCCATCCTCCTCCTCCTCCCAGGCCCCCTTTTTGTTACTGCATCATGTTCTGTCCCGGCTTCGTTATTGGACCATTCTCCAAACTTTTCCTTTACTCCTGTACCTCCTGCTGGTGATGCCTCATCACCTGCTCCAGGTGCTGAGGCTCTGCCCATTTCTTCTAGTGCTTCTGCCTCTTGCACGTCTTTAACTATGCATCCGACTTCTCCAAATATGGTGCATCAGTCTTCGTATCGCCAACCTGCCTCAGGTCGGGCCGCCTGCGTTCCTATGCCTAAACGTTCCAGACCATTTGCTGATAATGATCCAACAATTTCTGCTTATTCTGCACAGAACGAACATACACAACACCCACTTTCTTTATGAACCATGTTAACAAGTACACAGTGGACCAAATTTTTTTCCTTGCAACCGATGTCTCCAATGATTATCTTTCAGACAACAGAATCGGTAAAGCTTTTTTACGAAATGTTGCCAAAATATATCCTCGCACTTGGTGTGTGCATCGTGACAGTTCAGAACACAAGCCAAGCTCATTATCTTCATCTTACTTCCATTGATAACGTATCACAGTTCACAAGTATGCTACTCGTACGGTGGTCTTACCGCATACCATTGTAGAATGTGAATTTCTGTCTTGCAGTGACGATATTTTAAGGCAATTAGCCCTTCAGGATCTTCTGATTCTCAAAGTAGATTCATATGTCCTGCCCGCTCGCAGGTGGAGGCGCTTTCCCAGTAGCATCGCCCGCTTAACCTTCGACTGTCATGAACTCCCGTCCTCCGTTTATATCGCAGGATATCGCCTAGGGGTACGAAAAGTGGTCACTACACCCCATCAGTGTCGAAATTGTTGACGCTTCAGACATCCAGCTAAATACTACAGGACTGCGGCAGAGTGCCCGGTCTGCGGTGCCGTGGGTCACGCCGATACATATTGCAGTCTCCCCCCCCCCCCACCTGTCTTAATTGCAATGAAACTCGACCTTCTTTTTCTGCCGATATCAGGTCTATCTTAATGAACGTGAAATCCGTTGTCTTAAGGAGAGCGAAGGCCTTACCTATGCTATGGCTGTCTCTTTGCTCCGCCTTCAAGGGAATCTTCCTCGTGTTCCCTGTTCTCAAGTAGCTAGAAGACCTCCAACCTTGGATGTCCCCCTACCTACCAGGTCACCCCCATTTCTAATTCTTTTGCCGTTTTACTCTCTGAAACCCCCACCTCCTTACCTCTTCCTACCTCTACTTCATCTTCTCGCCCGCTAGTTTCTCAGTCTGAGAGGCCTCTCATACCTGTATCCTCTTCTTGTCTCTCACCTGCAAAGTTGAACCTGTCTCCTAAGCCCAAGTCTCTTTGCATTCCTCAGGTGCTTACAGTTCCCCAGCAGTTCTTCTTTTCGGCCTCGGTGCCTAGTTCTCACCCCCTTTCCAACTCTCACACGAAGGTGGAGGTTTACCCCCCTTGTGTGGTTCCCTCTTCTCCTGTTCCCTCACCCCAGACTTCTTCCCCAATCCCCATCAAGCCTCCTTCCTCTCCTTTTCCACCGCAGGACTCTTCTGTCCCCGTTGGCACATCTGCCCAGGTTATACTCCCTTTCTCAGGTCTCTTTGGTTCCCTCCATAGTCTCCCTGATCTGTACTTTCTCTGCTTCACCTGTCTCTGAAGTCATGGTATTGGCGTCTTTCTTGTCCGCTGAAACACTTGACGCTATCGCCGACTATAATGAGGAGACGAAACCCTCGATGGACACTGGTGAACCTCCTTATGCCCCTTATTTTTCACAGCCCTTGCAGTAATCTTTTCCTTCACAGCATCATTCCTATTCCTCCTTGCTTACATGCTTTCCGTTGCCTCCACACATTGACTTCACTGATCCTAATAGCCAGTAGATTTTATCACTTCTCATTGTTGGCATATCTATTTTTGTGAACAGTGACTTATTTACTATGGAATATTCGTGACCTCAGAGGTAACTGGGAGAGCTCCAGGTGTTGCTCTCCCAGTTTTTCCAGTATGTGTCCGGTTACAAGAACCTAAAGTTAGTTCATCTGTATCTGTTCCATTTTGGGCTGTGCTGTTGCATTCTTCTGTTCCCTTTCCTGATGAAAATTTCAATGAGAGTGCACTTCTTGTGCGCGTTGGTATACCATTTCCACAGGTCTTTGTTCATTCTCTGCTGCATTATACTGCCGCCTGCATTTATTTGCACAGGTGATATACAGCTTGCTCTCTATACCCCCCTTCCCATGCATTCTGTATCTCGGATCTGCCATTGTATTACCGTTTCACAAACCAGGCACTTCGGGGCTTGATACCTCTCACTATCGCCCCATTGCTCTGACCAGTGTAGTCTGCAAGGTGATGGAACCTTTGGTGAATAGACGTCTGACGTGGTATTTGTAGACTCACGATAGTCTTTCTCCTCGCCAATATGGCTTTCGCAAAGGCCGCTCTACTTTTGACCCCTTGCTCCACTTAGGTACATCCTAGCAGTCTTTTTTGATCTCGAGAAGGCATGTGATACCACTTTGAGGAATAACATCTTAGCCCAGGCTCACTCCTTAGGCCTCTGCCGTATTACCATCTTCCGACCTTCCTTGCAGGTTACTTATCTGAAAGATATTTTTGTGTCGTGTCTTGTGGATGACTTCGCTAAAGCTTACGCAAGCGCTGACTGGCGCCTGGTAGGCCACTTCTCGTGGATTTAAATTTTATAGTGCGACAACCCATTTCATTACTTCACTAGACATCCTCTTCTCCCATATATTCCATCGTATTTGCACGGCTCATGTATCCTGGATTGTGATACTATCAAATTTCTTTGCCTTTTATCCGATCGCCGGTTGACATGGAAACCTCACATTTCCTCTTTGAATGCAGCTTGAAATGGTCGGCTGAACTTCGTTAAAATTCTTTTGCATCGTTTATGGGGAGCAGATCGCCGGACTCTCATCCGTTCGCATTCCACCCAAACCTTATCTGTGCTGGATTATGGCGACCAAGTCTGTTCTGTCTCTTCTGCAACTCTATCCAAGTTAGATCCCCGTCATCATCAGGGTCTACGTTTATATCTTGGTGCCCTTTGTTCATCCACTGTTGAAAGCCTCTATACTGAGGCGAATGTTCCTTTCTTAGCAGATCGTCGTGATGCTTATTGTCTTCGTTACTTTGACCGCTCTCATGACCTTCGTGTTCCTTCTACGTATAGATTCGTCTCCGACGTTAGTAGAAGCCTGTTATTTGATTAGCGCCCCCGCATACTCCGTAGGTTTTCTCTTCGTCTTTACTCCGGTCATATCTCCAGTTTCCTCCATTGTACGTTCATGTAGCATCTGCCTTTTTCTTTCCCCCTTGGTTCGTGTCTGTTCACTCCTACTGCCGTGCGCCAAAGCTATCCTACCTACGGCTGCTTCTCGCTTTGTTTTTCTTGATTACTTCTGGTCGCATGTTCATTCCGTTACTGTTTGTACAGATGGTTCTAAATCTTCTGACGGTGTTGGGTTCGCGCCGGTGTTCCCGGACGATGTTGTCCGAGGTCATTTGTTAGACTCGGCTAGCATTATTACCACCGAGTTGTATGCCATCCTCATAGCGCTTCTCCGTATTATATGTCTCCTTCGGCATTTGTGATAATGTCGGAATCCCTCAGCACTTTACAGGCCATTAAACAATTTGATTCCCATCATCTATTGGTTCCTCATATTCAACTATGGGTGCACTGTGTGGCTAGCAAATACAAAGAAATCGTTTTCTGTTGGGTCCCTGGACATGTTGATGTGCAGGGTAATGAACAGGCGGATGCTGCTCCGTGATCAGGAAACTTGCCTAACTTTATTATAAGCGCAAATATAATTTAGCCTAATCCAAGTAAATATATTGTCAGTCAAGGAGCTTAATTTATCAACCAAGTCTATGTTGTTTTTAACATTAAAGTTAGAAATTTTGCCAACAATAGGGCTCAAAATATCAACAAGCCATTTGGATAATTATCCAAATCAACAAGCCATTTGGATAATTATCCAAATGGCTTGTTGATATTTTGAGCCCTATTGTTGGCAAAATTTCTAACTTTAATGTTAAAAACAACATAGACTTGGTTGATAAATTAAGCTCCTTGACTGACTTAAATGATTTTAACATGGTTAGTTTTGATGTTACTTCCTTGTTTACGAAAGTTCCTGTTGATGATTTATTAAGTTTCTTATCTGAAGAACTCGTTAACTATGATTTACCATTGCCAGTTCCTACTATCATTAAACTTATTAAACTTTGCATTGTTGATGCAAAATTTGTATTTAATGATAAGTTTTACACTCAGAAGTTTGGTATGGCAATGGGAAATCCTCTTTCACCTGTTCTTAGTAACCTATACATGGAATTTTTTGAAACAAGGTTGCTTAACACAATCCTCCCTAATAGAGCTAAATGGTTCAGATATGTTGATGATATTTTGTGTCTTATGCCCAAAAATGTAGATATACACCATTTGCTTGGAAAATTAAATAGCTTAGCCCATTCTATAAACTTTACTGTTGAGTTTGAAGAAAATAACTCATTGCCTTTTCTAGATGTTTTAATTATTAAGGGTAATAATGAATTCAAATTTAAAATTTACAGAAAACCTACAAATAACTGTTCTTATGTCCACTATTATTCCTCGCATCAAGATAGAGTCAAACTGTCTGTTTTCTCATCAATGTTTTTGAGAGTTTTACGAATTTGTAGTCCTGAGTTCATAGATGAGGAAATATCCAAAATTTATGAAATAGGTAATGATTTAAAATACCCAAGAAATGCAATTGATAAATCTTTTAAAGTTGCTAGAAACACTTTTTATAATCCAAAAAGGGACAACCAGCCTTATTCAACTAAAAATATGTTGGTTCTCCCTTACCATGAAAACTTGGTTGATATGCCTTCTCTTCTTAAGACTTTTAATAATAAAGTTGTATTCAAAAATCTTGATACAGTGAAAAAACTTTTGATAAAGAATTCCCCCCAAAATGCTGATGGATGTGTCTATAAGATTCCTTGTAAAATTTGCGATAAAGTTTATTACGGTCAAACTGGTAAAAATCTCGAACTAAGATTAAAACAATATAAATTTAGCATTAGAACTGGACAAGATTCCAATGCTCTATTTATTCATGTAAGAGATTTTAACCATCCAATTGATTTTCAAAAAGTTGAGAAAGTAGTATCAAGCAAGTCCATGGTCGACAGGAATATAATTGAATCTTGTTTCATAAAAAGCAGTTTTGACAATAATATGAATATTTCCTTTGGTTTATATAAATTAGATCCATTTATAATTAATAGAATTTGGGAAGAATTTAATAATACACTGGACAAATAATAATTTTTAAATTTTCTTGGGTAGAATAGCTTGGGGGTGAGTTGTGCAAGGGACCTATCCAAGTTGGGTCGCCGCGCGTCACGTGTTTTAACCGTTGTGGGATCTGATAGTGAGGTGCTGGCCGGACCCCTTATATAGCTTCCTTGGATGCTTTACTTTCATAGTTTCTTGATAATGTGAGTAGTCACGAAAGCGCTTGGAATTTCTCTATTCTTTCAGAGTGGTTGTTTTGCATATATATATTTATATATATAATATATATATATATGTGCATATATATATATGTGCATATATATATGTGTGTATATATAAGGAAGGGTTGTTGAGGTGGTTCGGACATGTAGAGAGAATGGAGCGAAACAGAATGACTTCAAGAGTGTATCAGTCTGTAGTGGAAGGAAGGCGGGGTAGGGGTCGGCCTAGGAAGGGTTGGAGGGAAGGGGTAAAGGAGGTTTTGTGTGCGAGGGGCTTGGACTTCCAGCAGGCATGCGTGAGCGTGTTTGATAGGAGTGAATGGAGACAAATGGTTTTTAATACTTGACGTGCTGTTGGAGTGTGAGCAAAGTAACATTTATGAAGGGATTCAGGGAAACCGGCAGGCCGGACTTGAGTCCTGGAGATGGGAAGTACAGTGCCTGCACTCTGAAGGAGGGGTGTTAATGTTGCAGTTTAAAAACTGTAGTGTAAAGCACCCTTCTGGCAAGACAGTGATGGAGTGAATGATGGTGAAAGTTTTTCTTTTTCGGGCCACCCTGCCTTGGTGGGAATCGGCCAGTGTGATAATAAAAAAAAAATATATATATATATATATATATATATATATATATATATATATATATATATATATATAATATATATATATATATATATAGGGAAGTACCACCTCTATAGCTGGACTGGGGACCCTCATCCTCAGAGAAGACAATAAACGTACCTCAGGGAAAACTCAAGGTTCTCCCCGGAGCTGTTTGAATATTTTCTTCTCCTACCACCCCCTATATTTGATATTCTATTTGAACATTTATTAATAAACAGAATACATTTACAGAAAAAAAACATGAATACAATGGCACAATGTATCAAAGATCATGAATTTCCTCCAGCTCCTCCGAGGCCGGACGCGAGCCTAGTATGCAGCAAGCATTTCCCCTTTGGATGGCCACGCTGAGGCGCTGGAACATGAAAGTGGCTGCTCTTGGGTCCCTGGTGGTGTCGATAAGTCTGGAATCCAATTCTCTCTCTCTCTCTCTCTCTCTCTCTCTCTCTCTCTCTATATATATATATATATATATATATATATATATATATATATATATATATATATATATATATATATATATATATATATATATATATATATATATATATATATATATATATATATACACAAACACTGTTCTCTGGCTGAAGGAGACTCGAACCTACGAACCTTGGAACAAGGTACACAGTGCTATACCATTCTCACCACACTGGACCAATACCTTGGCGTCCAGCTTGCGCTACACGTTGATCCAAGGCAGCCAGCTTTCAGGAAGAAGGCTTACAGCTTTTCATCTCATCCCCTGCATGCATCAGCCTTACTAGAGATTTTAACAATGCAAGGAATTCGCAAGACGACTATTGATAAAAATTAATTTCTTAGAAGAAAAATTCAGTAAGCACCTTGCGTATCTCTCAGCTATACTTGCGGGCAGTACCTTCCAAATTTATGGGCAATACCTACCTTACTTGTGGACAGTACCTGCGTTACCTACGTGCAGCACCTACCTTGCGACCCAGTTACACTCTTATCTGGTCGATCATCACATGCGAACCGTGACTTTGTGGTTATTAAAGACGGCTGACAAAACCTTATTAACCAGATGAATTTTCCCACACATTAGATAGCTTATCCACAAGGTTTCGCCCACATGGATACCATCATTAGCAACGAGGCTTCTGCAACACACTGGATATCTTATTTTATCTTATTTTACCTATCTTATTTGATCTTAATGTTTATATTGGGTAAAAGTACACAAGTGCAACTAATGTGACTTTCTTTGCAACATTAACTGCACTTATGTCATTTTTCTTAACATTGTCTATAATTCTAATTCTATTATTTGATTTTTTTTATTGATTATAGGTAAAAAAACGTGGAGTCAATTTTCCTTTTTGACTCTTTGTGACATAAACAGGTTTTACGCTTCTCAATAAACGTAATAAAAAGCGTCTCAGTAACTTTCCGAATTCTAGAGTTTTGCGTCATTTTCTTGACACTGTAAATCGCGTTTGTTAGTGAAAAACGAGAGGAAACGAGGTTTATGCATTAATCTTTGAAGTACGTTTACCTGTTCTTAATTTCTGAGCTTTTAAGATGTCCGGATAAATATCTTCATTGTACATTAGATTAGGTAAACTCGGGTTAGTTTAGATTCCGGTAGCTTAAACAAGTCGTCATAACATTACAGGAAACCCTTAAAATTCAGCAAGTTTTTCATTCGTAATGTGAGAAAGAACTGTCATACGTAATGTGAGAAAGAACTGTCATATGTAATGTGAGAAAGAACTGTCATATGTAATGTGAGAAAGAACTGTCATATGTAATGTGAGAAAGAACTGTCATATGTAATGTGAGAAAGAACTGTCATATGTAATGTGAGAAAGAACTGTCATATGTAATGTGAGAAAGAACTGTCATATGTAATGTGAGAAAGAACTGTCATATGTAATGTGAGAAAGAACTGTCATATGTAATGTGAGAAAGAACTGTCATATGTAATGTGAGAAAGAACTGTCATATGTAATGTGAGAAAGAACTGTCATATGTAATGTGAGAAAGAACTGTCATATGTAATGTGAGAAAGAACTGTCATATGTAATGTGAGAAAGAACTGTCATATGTAATGTGAGAAAGAACTGTCATATGTAATGTGAGAAAGAACTGTCATATGTAATGTGAGAAAGAACTGTCATATGTAATGTGAGAAAGAACTGTCATATGTAATGTGAGAAAGAACTGTCATATGTAATGTGAGAAAGAACTGTCATATGTAATGTGAGAAAGAACTGTCATATGTAATGTGAGAAAGAACTGTCATATGTAATGTGAGAAAGAACTGTCATATGTAATGTGAGAAAGAACTGTCATATGTAATGTGAGAAAGAACTGTCATATGTAATGTGAGAAAGAACTGTCATATGTAATGTGAGAAAGAACTGTCATATGTAATGTGAGAAAGAACTGTCATATGTAATGTGAGAAAGAACTGTCATATGTAATGTGAGAAAGAACTGTCATATGACAGCCCTTGTTTTCAGCTCTTGTTTTCACTGTCTGAATTTTTTTATTTAGCTCATGTATCATATTCCCTTTAATGTCTTTTCCCTTATTCCTCTTTGTTCTTCCTCTTTCCATTCCCATCTTCCCTTCTATCTTAGCCTGCGTTCCTCCTCTTCAGATGTCATCAGCGTGATGAGTTCTCATAGTCTGTGACAGGTTGAGACTTCGCCAACCGTGAAAGGCCACTGGGAAGCGAGCCAAGACTCCTGAGAGAATAGCTTTTGTCCACACCCTGGAATCCATTATGTTATTACTGCTAACACACCCAGCTATAGGAGCTGTGCCACAGCTGCCAGGAAACACTTTAGTGGGCACATCCCATCTGCAGCAGATTTCAGGGTTCAAGAAGTTGGAGCTAACTACGTTAGACTTACTGTAATTCGTAAAGCAATTATTGCTTAAATTTGGAGTCTTTGGCAATAAGTGCATTAAAATACTTTGTATTAGTTCAAGAGTCTTCTCTGTAGTCCAGGCGTCTGGATATAAAATACCGAAACTTAAGACGCCGTTTCGGTTCGACACTTTCTCCTGGCCTTATCTGTTTTCCGGCTTTCTCTTCCACCCTTCACATGACTTGTCTTCATTAGCCCCTCAGCGTTAATGGAAGAAATCCTGGAGAGGCAGACTGAGATGAAAATAATCAGTCCCTCACCTTTGATGAAACATGATCAGTCCCTTAAAAAGCAAATACATGACGCCACATATTTGTATAGAGAAAAATTAGATATATCAGGAGGTTAAGGGCTAACCACTGCTCGGGTGGACATACTTCCACTAGACCCAGTTCACGTCTTGGCCTGTTGCATTTGATTTATGCTAAAACACTGATTATCTTAACAAATAAAGCGCTTGTGCAATACTTGAATATCTTAATTCAGGGAATGTTTGGCCAGCCAGTGGCTTCTTTAGTCCAATGCAGAGAAACTGTATAAGATGAGTGAGGTAATCAGTCCGTCAGCCTGGAATCGTGTTCAAGATTGACGGATGAACACTCCAACTCCAGGCTGATTGACTGATTACCTCACACTTCCCATCTACAGTTACTCAGCATTTGACTGAAGAAGCCACTGGCTGGCGAAAGGTTTCCAGAATAAAGATACCCAAGTGTTGCCATTTATTCGAACGGATTATCTACCTCCCCACCCCATTTCCACTCAAGATTTATTCGGATTTATCTTACTTCCCACTTCTTTTCATCTGTCAAAGATTTTTTCCATCTGATTAAGTCAAATATAAGAACATATGAAACAAGGAACACTGCAGCAGGTCCAAGTCTCCTACCAGCTTAAGCCAATGCCCTAACCTAGTTAGGTTAGGTCACATTCACTTAAGGAAGGAGCACGGTATCTAACCTAGTAGCACAAGCTAGCCGGGTGGGTGTGAGTTGGACCTGCCTCGCATGGGCCAGTAGGTCTGTTACAGTGTTCCTTCTTTCTCATGGTCTTATATTCTTATGTCTGATTTATTCAGCAATCTGTCTACTGTTACAAGATGTATAATTCATCCCTGTATTCAACTACTGAACATTACAGAATCAGTGAAACATCTCATAAATACATAGCGTTGTGAAAGTTAAGACACTTGTGCAACATCTGGTTATCTTTATTGTAGACGTTTCGCCATCCAGTGGCTTTATCAATACAAATTCTTGGACATAATTAGAAAACAGAAGAAGTATATACAAAAGATGAGGTAATCAGTCACTCAGCCTTGGAGGTGGTGTTTACAACACCGTGGTTGTAGAGATTCTGAAGCACAGGTAAGGAGACTGGCGCTTATATAGGCGTCAGTGAAGAGATACGTGTAGCAGACGAGGGCATAGTCACTGGTAGGCGGGATTCTTACCTTTCATCTCGTCAGTATTGTATACCTGTCTTGCACAACTTGTCAGGCACTGCAACATCATCGTATCTTGATTCAGAGGACATCTACATGACCTTCTCCACGACTTCTACAAGTAGCCCATCATTTTGGGAAGGACCTACTTCCACCGGGGAACCCCGCCTACCAGTGACTATGTCCTTGTCTGCTACACGTCTCTCTTCACTGACGCCTATATAAGCGCCAGTCTCCTTACCTGTGCTTCAGAATCTCTACAACCACGGTGTTGTAAACACCACCTCCAAGGCTGAGGGACTGATTACCTCATCTTTTGTATATACTTCTTCTGTTTTCTAATTATGTCCAAGAATCTGTATTGATAAAGCCACTGGATGGCGAAACGTCTACAATAAAGATAACCAGATATTGCACAAGTGTCTTAACTTTCATCTTGTCGGTATTGTATACCTGTCTTGCACATAGCGTTGTGTCTGTATCTCATTACCTGAGTTTTATGATCGCGGGTTCAAACCCCGCCCGTGGTATGGTTCGTGAGTCAGGTTACACATGGATGATGCTGAACAAATTAAGGTGTAAAAAAGGCACAATACCCTGACTGGAGCAATACACAAATAACCCGCACTTAGAGAGGAGCTTGCGACGACATTTCGGTCGAACTTGGACCATTAACTAGTGATTAGTTGTCCAAGTCGGACCGAAACATAGTTATAAGTATTCTTCTATGTGCGGGTTGTGTGTGTATTCCACTTGAGGTATTGTGCCTTTTTTCCCTTTAATTTAAGGTGTTACCGTTGGATTCTACACATGCAACACTTGACCTTGTAACTGCAATACAATCTTTTATTTTTATGTATTGCAATGAAAAAGCCGCTGACGGGCAAAATCCTTTTTTAAATAATTGTCCTAATGCCATTTTTGTGTAAAGAATTAGATACATGTGCGACATCTGTGTATTTTCAGCTGAGGACGTATCGCCATCCAGTGGGTTTATCAATACAATACAGAAACATAATGTGAAGAATGTAGAACTACAGCGTTGGAGCTGAAAAATTTTTCACATTGTATCATTGTATTGATAAACCATTGGCTCTCGTTACGTCTACAAATAAAGATACCCAGATGTTGCATTTGCGTCTAATTCATCTAGTCGGTACTGTATACCATTCATATACTACCACTTGCCTCTCGGGAAGGATTGCATCCTTATGTGGCCCTCCCCTTTGTACCGTCTTTATTATCCTCCTCTCCTTCATTAATCTTTTTTTCGTTACTCCTCACTAGGTTTCTTTCAAATAGGTAGCAGGAGATCAAGACTGCGTGGTCACTGGCTCCTAGCGGATTCTCATAATCCGATTTCTTCTCCTCTGCCACATTTGTAGTGAAGACCATATCCACTTATGCTAATTTAATTTCCACCTCTGTTTCTCTCTCTCTCTCTTCCTCTCTCCGTGCTGGGACATGTCTTTCACCGTCCTATCGAAGTAGCTTTATAAGCGTTTGGTTCTCATATGTGGTTCTTGGTTCATTAAAACTCTTCATGATTAATTCTTCTAGTATGATTATATCTGTACCAGACTTTTGCTCTCTTCTTGCTGCATCCTCAGTTGCTCTTATCACAGACATTTAATTACCTCCATACTTCTCTGATTTCTGCTTCATATTGTATTATACTATTTGGTAATAATTCTATAAAGTCTCCCAGACATAGCTGTACCTGAAGTGTAGTTTTTCCTATACTTGTTACTATGCATTTCACACAGGTCGTAGAAGCTCAGAGTTCCTGAACATTGTCACCCATCTACACTGTTATTTTTATTACTGTTTTATTATCTGGTATCCTACTGGAAATAACACATTTGTCTAAGTTCTTGTTAATATTTCACCTCTGGAATGCCTGTTACGTGACTTAGGCTAAAGAACACTGTTGTAACTAATATGACATCTTAATGTGGCAACATTTTGCTCTCCACAGAAGGTATATGGATTTGGGCTCCCCAATCAGCGCCGTCTTGGCTAACTTATAGGGAACACTTGGACGCTGAACACCTCACCAATATGATTCCCACCAACATGGTTACGCTATGTGGACGACGTCCTCATAACACCCAAACGTTTCAAGATGACTCAACGCAACCGGTTATCCAATTCATACTCGAGTCCAACGACAGGTTACCATTTCTGGACGTCCTTATTCGTAAAGCAGATATTCATATATTCCAAGTTTACAGGAAACGTAAAAACAAAAACGATCTCGCACACTACTCAAGCCAGGATACTAAGAATTAATCGTGTCATTACGATTTCGTAAGTCAGGATACTAAGAACAAATGAAAGATCAGATTTTTCCGAAGAGTTTCTTGACGAGAAATGTAAATACCTACACCAAACCTTCATTAAGCTACAGTTTCCTTCCATTTTCATCAAGGATTGTAAGAACAGAACCCTTCAAATCATCTATTCACCAGGCAGTAACACCACTTCAAAGTCATAATCCTTCCCTACAACTAAATCGCCTTGATCATTTCCAAAGTACATGGAGAAGCCAAGATTAAAGTTGCCATCGCAACCAGTACTTCCATCAAAGATCCGACCCAGACCAAAGTGAAGAACCATGACTCAGTGCAGGTGTTTCTACAATCCCTTGTGGAGTTGTGACAAGGTATACGTTGGTGTAACAGCGCGTACCCTACAAACACGTCTCAATGAACATACCAATGCATGCAGAAATGACAACTTGAACAACGCATGTGTGCTTCATAGAAACTGCTCCAACCATCTTATGAGATTCAGTGACGCCCATCTTGTGATAAAAGAAGCAAACTTTCGCAGACGTATATACCTTGAGCCATCTTTAATCGCTATTTCAAACACCATTCAACAAAACTGAGGTAGCTTCGTGATTTCGGAGGTATTAGCCAGAATTCTACTCAAAATAAAAAACCCTACCATCACAATGCAACTTAGAAAAAAAACCATACCACGGGCGGGGATGGAACCCGCGATCAGAGAGTCTCAAAACTCCAGACCGTTTTAAGACTCTCTGATCGCGGGTTCTAACCCCGCCCGTGGTATGGTTCATATACGTCGTGTCATTACGATTTCGTGAGTCATGCAACCTAGAGTTACCTCCACTTATACTACTTAGTGCTACTACTTCTACTACTGTCTACCACATGGTCAGTAGGCCTACTCTTTCACCTCGTGTAGTACCTATGTATACCTTCTGTGCCCTTGTATTCTTTGTAATATTTTGACAATGCTCCTGGAAAGTGAATTTTTGCCACAATAAAATGTCACATTAGTTGCATGCGTGTCCTATTTCGTAACAACTCTTTTTCGTTCATTAGGTTAGTAACTCTGGTGGCCTGGTGGTTAACGCTCTCGCTTCACACGGTGAGGGCCTGGGTTCGATTCCCAGCCAGAGTAGAAACATTGGACGTGTTTCTTTCCACCTGTTGTCTATGTTCCCCATCAGTAAAATGGGTACCTGGGTGTTAGTCGACTGGTGTGGGTCGCATCCTGGGACACTGACCTAAGGAAGCCTGGTCACAGACCGGGCCGCGGGGGCGTTGACCCCCGGAACTCTCTCCAGGTAACTCTCCAGGTAAGTCACCTTTGTTAGTTATCTCATTTAGATTCGTGTATCAGATGTTGATATTTGATGTTTATTGCTATAATTTTGATTAGTAGTATCACTGGAGACAGTGCAAGTTGACATTT
Organism: Cherax quadricarinatus; assembly: GCF_038502225.1. NCBI lineage: Eukaryota > Metazoa > Arthropoda > Malacostraca > Decapoda > Parastacidae > Cherax > Cherax quadricarinatus. The sequence continues at coordinate 859,723 of NW_027195032.1, forward strand.
CTGGGATTTTTTGTATGTTAAGAAACATGTATGAGATATTTTGGCACAAGAAATTTTGTGGCACTTGTAACTGGAGACATTGACACTTCTCTAACCTTGTATACATGATGAGTGTATACATGGTGAGTGTATACATGGTGAGGAGTGAAGTATTTTTGGGGCCTGGGTAAGGGTAAGGGTTGCGATTCCTCGGGATTTATTGTTAGAGGGAGAAGAGTGGATTTAAGAATGCACTTCTCGTTCTTCCATCATTGATGAGAGGGTTCCCGCAACACTTGCCCGTCAAGGTGGGTGCCATGATGCTGGTGAAACTCACTCGATCCCAGGAACTGGAATCCCTTATTTGGATCAAACATGAGTATATCGGTTTCCTTAGGCACTCCTTGACACCCTATGAGTATAGAGTATCCTTAAAAATAATAAAAGCTGTTGTAATATTAGACAAATATTGGACAAAAAGTTTTGACTTTTGTCGAGTTCAGAAACCAAATTGTTATTTTAAGCCAACATGATACGCTGATCACGCCTTCGAAATTGTTTAGTTTCTATCAGGTAATTTTTTAAATCATATGATCAATGTCTTGGCTGTTTAAGTTTGAAGAATCACGTGATATATGTTACCCAACATACATAGAAACATTATTTAGAGATTGTGCTGCATTCAGGGACAAAACTAATCTTTCTTAGCCTAAGAAAAATAAATTTCCATAGTCATATGAACATGTTTACAGTTCTCAGGATTTTACGCATATGTTTAGTATCACTTACCTTCACCAGTGTCCAGCAGTAGTCGACCATCAAACTGATAGGTTTCACTGATATATCTTTTCCTTGATTCTAACATTACCGAGGTTTGGTAGGAAAGGGTCATGGTGAGAATTGAGAAAATGAATCATGAGTAACATTTGGAATCTCAGTAGATAATGTGTACAAGTGTTCTTGAATACGACTCATGCTCTCAGCTCAGCATCTTGGAGACTTTCTTCAAATATGAGGACCCTTTAGTAACTTCCGAAACTGAGGTCTGATGAGAGTATCTTCCTTCAGTTTTGCGTCACTAATGTTGGGATGCCTCGCCATCTGATAGGCAAACTCTGCACCTTCTTTGTCCAAAGCTTTGACGGAGTTTTCTATGAGATTTAGCTTCTTGTATTAAGGAGGAAGTATGCTTTTTGAATCGACTAATGCCCTGTGTTGAACGTTCTAAACCCCTACATCATATGATACTCGAATTAGCCACATACACTGTACTCGTAGTGATGCCTGTACGTTAACTGCCTCACAAACACAAAATATAGCTGCACTTTGTAACACACTATTAGGTCGCCAGGGATTTTCCACCCAAACTTCTCAAATTTGATAAGTGTCTTCAGACTTGTTTTCATCTCTGTGATTTTGTATTGGCAAATGCAACTTCTCCTTCGCTTTGTGCTACAATCCAGGAGGAAAACTTTTGTTTTCCACCACTCTTCCTCTGTTATTTTTCCTTTATGCTCTCTTTTGCTCTTCATACAATCTTGTTTCTTGTGTCTTCCTGTGTGTAATACACACGTACGAGGATAGTGAGGCTTAGATTAAACTATGTAGGACAGAGGGAGATGATTTCCCAGTAAAAGTAGGCCTTAGACAGGGATGTGTTGTGTCACCGTGGTTCTTATATATTTACAGATGGGGTTGTAAGAGAAGTGATTTCTCGAGTGTTTACAAGAGGTGTGTGGGTAAAAAGATAAAGAATCTGAAGCAATTTGAGAATTGTCACAGTTGCTCTTTGCTGATGACACTGTGCTTTTGGGAGATTCTGAAGAGCAGTTGCATAGGTTGGTAAAAGAGTTCTGATGGGTATGTAAAATATGGAAATTAAAATGAACGTAGGGAAGAGCAAGGTGATAAAAAATTAGGCAATGAAAGATTGGATATCCAATTGTAGGGCAGGAGTATGGAGGAAGTGAATGTATTCAGATATCTGGGAGTGGAATTCTCAGCAGATGAGTCTATGAAAGACGAAATGAATCATAGAACTGATGGGGACAAAAATGTGAGTGGAGCATTGAGGAGTCTATTGAGACAAAGAACCTTATCCATGGAAGCAAAGAGGGGAATGTATTAGAGTATAGTGGTACAACGCTATATGGATGTGAAGCATGGGTGGCGAATGCTGCAACAAGGCAGTGAAGGTGTTGTCTGGGGGCAATGTGCATTGTGAATATAATGCCGGGAATCCATAGGTTGGGGATTAGAAGGAAGGGTTGTTGAGGTTTGTACATTTAGATGGGAGGGAACAATAGAATGGCTTGGAGGGCATGTAAGTCTGTAGTGGAAGGAAGACTGGGTAGGGGTCGTCCAAGGAAAGGTTGGAGGTAGGGGGTAAAGGAGGTTTAGTGTGTGAGGAGTTTGGGCTTCTAGCAAGTGTGTGTGAGCGTGTTAGGAGACGAATGACTTTTTGACTTGACGCGCTGTTGGAGTGTGAGCAAAGTAACATGAAGGAATTCAGGGAAACCAGTTAGCTGGACTTGAGTCCTGGAGGTGAGAAGTACAGTGTCTGCACTCTAAAGAAGGGGTGTTGATATGTTGCAGTTTAAGTGTAATGTAGGCGCTCCTCTGGCAAGACAGTGATGGAGGGAATGATGATGAAATTGTTTCTTCTTTTTCGGGTCACCCTGCCTATGTGGGAGACGGCGGATGTGTTAATATATACATATATATTATGATTCTCTCTCTCGATACTGTTTTCACTTAAGTGAAAAAGTGTGTTGTGTTCAGAGCTGAGTATTTGTATTGGACAAATATATGAGTGGGAAGGGCTGGGTTTCATTGGTGTCGTGGGTACTGGAGTAAATTCTTGGGTATTTTAGGGCAGGGGTAGTTTTGATAAGCACCTGCCTTGTATGGGTCAGTAGGCCTTCTGCAGTGTTCCTCCATTCTTATGTTATGTTAATACTATTTGTAGTTGAAGCATTCACTACCTCCACTTGTGTGTTATTCTGGCATACTGTCGCTCTTCGGTGCTTTTACGGCGCTCTGCACACAACTCCAAGGCTGAGGGACTGATTACCTGGAGTTTACCTGGAGAGAGTTCCGGGGGTCAACGCCCCCGCGGCCCGGTCTGTGACCAGGCCTCCTGGTGGATCAGAGCCTGATCAACCAGGCTGTTACTGCTGGCTGCACGCAATCCAGCTTTTGTATAGATCTACTGTTGTTCAAGTTATGTCCTAGAATCTGTATTGATAAAGCCACTGGATGGCGAAACGTCTACAATTAAAGATACCCAGATGTTACACATGTCTCTAATTTTCATCAAATATTTTATACTGTATCCTTGGACTGAATCTGCCATAAAATTTATCTTTATACCCTCAAAATGGGTTCCAAGCCTCTTTATATGTGAAATTGTATCATACAGGCTCAGATTTATTTTCTGAGCAAACTATAAATATATACAATCTGAGTTTTATGAGCGCGAGCCGGCAAGTGCTGATGGAATTTATGTGAAATACTCTGCGCGGTCTCACAGCTGTTTCTCACCAGTACGTGTTTGTCGGGAAAATGAAATGAGAATTTTTATTGAGCTAGAATTCCTCGTTTGAATTTAAATAAATGAGTGTTCTCATTCTCTCTCATTCTCTCTCTCTCTCATTCTCTCTCTCTCTCCCCCGTTAACATGGGGTGGTGTGAGCAGCCTGACCTTACTAAGAACACAGCACTGTTCCCTATTCTTCATTTGACATTTCCATCACAGATGTTACCCCTTTTGTTAAATTTGCTGTGATGGTCTGTGGAACGGGTCATTTTCTGATACTCTTATTTTGCTCCCACCACAGGTCACCTGTGGTGACAGGAGCAGTAAATGGTGGGTTACAGCTCTCTACTTTCTTGCCGGTCTGTTTGTGCCTGTGGCCTTTCTAATCTCAATAGACGGCATTGCTGTGCTAATTCTGGGCACGAGACTTCCTGGGGCTCTGCCCAGGGTAGGGTAAGTGGATAATTCAATAAAAAAAATTAGTACTGCTTGTCGTATTGGAGTAGTAATCATGGAATTGGGGAAGTTTACCATGGTTCAAGCCCCTCCAGTTCCGTGATGTGTTTGCAATCGTGTTATTACGATTTCGTGAGTATTGCTGTACTGGGGAAATGGGAAAATAAATGAGGGGGAGGAGAGATGAATTAGGGGGAATGGGAAAATAAATGAGGGGGAGGAGAGATGAATTAGGGGGAAAGGGAAAATAAATGAGGGGGAGGAGAGATGAATTAGGGGGAAAGGGAAAATAAATGAGGGGAAGGAGACCTGAATTAGGGGGAAATGGAAAATAAATGAGGGGGAGGAGAGATGAATTAGGGGGAAAGGGAAAATAAATGAGGGGGAGGAGAGAAGAATTAGGGGGAAAGGGACAATAAATGAGGGGGAGGAGAGATGAATTAGGGGGAAAGGGAAAATAAATGAGGGGAAGGAGAGATGAATTAGGGGGAAAGGGAAAATAAATGAGGGGGAGGATGAATTACGGGGAAAGGGAAAATAAATGAGGGGGAGGAGAAATGAATTAGGGGGAAAGGGAAAATAAATGAGGGGAAGGTGAGCTGAATTAGGGGGAAATGGAAAATAAATGAGGGGGAGGAGAGAAGAATTAGGGGGAAAGGGACAATAAATGAGGGGGAGGAGAGGTGAATTAGGGGAAAGGGAAAATGAGGGGGAGGGGGTGAGGGAAGCTACAAGTAGACTTTTTCAAGTCACACATCTGTTTGTGACTTGATAAAGCCCAGTGTGTGGGCGAAACGTTGTCAATGGACGATGGCATTATCTTGTATTTGTGTCTATTTTTCCACCGTGTCGGTATTTTATACCATTTATCTGTAACATACTGTGTCGAAACTATTCTCTGGGTGTTTAATAACTTTTGTAGTGAGAGTTTTATCCCATTATCTCAAAACTCAATTTACCTATTGGGCCATTGGTATTTACAGGTATATACATAGTGCAAACACTTGAATATATACAGTGGACCCCCGGTTAACGATATTTTTTCACTCCAGAAGTATGTTCAGGTGCCAGTACTGACCGAATTTGTTCCCATAAGAAATATTGTGAAGTAGATTAGTCCATTTCAGACCCCCAAACGCACGTACAAACGCACTTACATAAATACACTTACATAATTGGTCGCATTCGGAGGTAATCGTTATGCGGGGGTCCACTGTATTCTGGTGGAGAGAATATGTCTGAAAACGAAACTAGTTTCTGGTATATACATGAGTCATCTGTGACTTCTCTATTTATTGAGTCATAAGCAATAATTTATCAGTGCTATGTATTGCACTGCTATTGCAAGTGTTTGTGACCTTGATAGTTCACTGTGGAGAAGAAAAAGACAACTGTTAAAAGAACTAAAAGGCACAATACCTTGACTGGAACAATACACAAATCCAAGTCGGACAGAAAGGTCAGACATGGACCATTAACTAGACTATGGTCCAAGTGTACGGGTTATTTGTGTTCAACTCTATACTCTTTCCTTATCATCCCCAGAATGGGTATGGGGTACATAATAAATATATTAATGCTGAATTTTAAGGCGTCTTATCGAGTTTGGTATCTCAAATGCATGACTTATCGGAAGGTTGCCAATAAGCATTAAGCAGTTCATTTCTGACTATATCCTCACGACTAGCATAGCATCGTCAGGATTTGTGATTGTGATGAGGAATTCTTGGCAGATGAACAGAGAAACGTGGACGACGCTTTTGCTGTCCTCAGGTTCCCACCAAATATGCCATCAACACTTGCAAGAATATGGCCTTACAAATCCACACCATTTCTAGGAAATTCTCCATCATTTACAGCCGTATCCGCGTCTGTCACCTCCAGTTTCCATAAGGCCAGAGTGAATGCTGCAGTTACTGTTAAAACCGTAAATGATATCATAAGACATAGAGGTAGAGTAAATGGAGAGTGAAAGAGACGCTAAGAGAGTAGTGAGGTAATGTAAAAAGCAAATGAGAGTGTGGTTCTGTCAGTAATTTTTTCTAAAAATAACTAAGTTTTCGAGTGAGATTAATATCGATTTTGTGGAGCTCGGAAGTGGTAATTGGAGAGTTTTATAATGTTCATGTTACTGTAGCGGTCGGTGATGTTGAGAGTTTTGTGGAACCTGTAATGGTGATATCTGGGTGTTATAGCAGCGGTCGGTGATGCTGAGAGTATTGTGGAACCTCTAATGGTGATATCTGGGTGTTATAGCAGCGGTCGGTGATGCTGAGAGTATTGTGGAACCTGTAATGGTGATATCTGGGTGTTATAGCAGCGGTCGGTGATGCTGAGAGTGTTGTGGAACCTGTGATGGTGATATCTGGGTGTTATAGCAGCGGTCGGTGATGTTGAGAGTGTTGTGGAACCTGTGATGGTGATATCTGGGTATTATAGCAGCGGTCGGTGATGCTGAGAGTGTTGTGGAACCTGTAATGGTGATATCTGGGTGTTATAGCAGCGGTCGGTGATGTTGAGAGTGTTGTGGAACCTGTGATGGTGATATCTGGGTGTTATAGCAGCGGTCGGTGATGTTGAGAGTGTTGTGGAACCTGTGATGGTGATATCTGGGTGTTATAGCAGCGGTCGGTGATGTTGAGAGTGTTGTGGAACCTGTGATGGTGATATCTGGGTGTTATAGCAGCGGTCGGTGATGCTGAGAGTGTTGTGGAACCTGTGATGGTGATATCTGGGTGTTATAGCAGCGGTCGGTGATGCTGAGAGTGTTGTGGAACCTGTGATGGTGATATCTGGGTGTTATAGCAGCGGTCGGTGATGCTGAGAGTGTTGTGGAACCTGTGATGGTGATATCTGGGTGTTATAGCAGCGGTCGGTGATGCTGAGAGTGTTGTGGAACCTGTGATGGTGATATCTGGGTGTTATAGCAGCGGTCGGTGATGCTGAGAGTGTTGTGGAACCTGTAATGGTGATATCTGGGTGTTATAGCAGCGGTCGGTGATGCTGAGAGTGTTGTGGAACCTGTGATGGTGATATCTGGGTGTTATAGCAGCGGTCGGTGATGCTGAGAGTGTTGTGGAACCTGTGATGGTGATATCTGGGTGTTATAGCAGCGGTCGGTGATGCTGAGAGTGTTGTGGAACCTGTGATGGTGATATCTGGGTGTTATAGCAGCGGTCGGTGATGCTGAGAGTGTTGTGGAACCTGTGAATGGTGATATCTGGGTGTTATAGCAGTGGTCGGTGATGCTGAGAGTATTGTGGAACCTGTAATGGTGATATCTGGGTGTTATAGCAGCGGTCGGTGATGCTGAGAGTATTGTGGAACCTGTAATGGTGATATCTGGGTGTTATAGCAGCGGTCGGTGATGCTGAGAGTGTTGTGGAACCTGTAATGGTGATATCTGGGTGTTATAGCAGCGGTCGGTGATGCTGAGAGTGTTGTGGAACCTGTAATGGTGATATCTGGGTGTTATAGCAGCGGTCGGTGATGCTGAGAGTGTTGTGGAACCTGTGATGGTGATATCTGGGTGTTATAGCAGCGGTCGGTGATGCTGAGAGTGTTGTGGAACCTGTGATGGTGATATCTGGGTGTTATAGCAGCGGTCGGTGATGCTGAGAGTGTTGTGGAACCTGTGATGGTGATATCTGGGTGTTATAGCAGCGGTCGGTGATGCTGAGAGTGTTGTGGAACCTGTGAATGGTGATATCTGGGTGTTATAGCAGTCGGTGATGCTGAGAGTATTGTCTGTAATGGTGATATCTGGGTGTTATAGCAGCGGTCGGTGATACTGAGAGTTTTGTGGAACCTGTAATGGTGATATCTGGGTGTTATAGCAGCGGTCGGTGTTGCTGAGAGTGTTGTGGAACCTGTGATGGTGATATCTGGGTGTTATAGCAGCGGTCGGTGATGCTGAGAGTGTTGTGGAACCTGTAATGGTGATATCTGGGTGTTATAGCAGAGGTCGGTGATGCTGAGAGTGTTGTGGAACCTGTAATGGTGATATCTGGGTGTTATAGCAGCGGTCGGTGATGCTGAGATGGTGTAGCAGCGGTCGGTGATGCTGAGAGTGTTGTGGAACCTGTAATGGTGATATTGTGGAACCTGTAATGGTGATATCTCGGTGTTATAGCAGCGGTCGGTGATGCTGAGAGTGTTGTGGAACCTGTAATGGTGATATCTGGGTGTTATAGCAGCGGTCGGTGATGCTGAGAGTGTTGTGGAACCTGTAATGGTGATATCTGGGTGTTATTGCAGCGGTCGGAGAGGTTGAGTGTGTTGTGGAACCTGTAATGGTGATATCTGAGTGTTATAGCAGTGGTCGGTGATGCTGAGAGTTTTGTGGAACCTGTGATGGTTAGGGGCTCTGGTGGCCTGGTGGTTAACGCTCTCGCTTCACACACGGCGAGGGCCTGGGTTCGATTCCCAGCCAGAGTAGAAACATTGGACGTGTTTCTTTCCACCTGTTGTCTATGTTCCCCGTCAGTAAAATGGGTACCTGGGTGTTAGTCGACTGGTGTGGGTCGCATCCTGGGACACTGACCTAATTTGCCCGAAATGCGGAGCATAACAAGGGACTTTCTATGTAGTAGTATGTCATTGTTATCAGCTAGGACTGTATACCCTGTACATGTACTTGTAGTAAAATAAATAAAGATATCTGGGTGTTATAGCAGCGGTCGGTGATGCTGAGAGTGTTGTGGAACCTGTAATGGTGATATCTGGGTGTTATAGCAGCGGTCGGTGATGCTGAGAGTGTTGTGGAACCTGTAATGGTGATATCTGGGTGTTATAGCAGCGGTCGGTGATGTTGAGAGTGTTGTGGAACCTGTAATGGTGATATCTGGATATTATAGCAGCGGTCGGTGATGTTGAGAGTGTTGTGGAACCTGTAATGGTGATATCTGGGATTCACTGCAAGTAGTAATGGAAAGATTTATTGAACTTCGCGCGGGAGACGCAGCAAGATTTAATTAGGGGAGACATGGTAGGATCATCGAACTCTCCTTCAAGATCACAAATTTCCGTGCAAGGTGGATGAAGCCCACAGTGCGTGCATCGTCCACCGCATGCCATAGTCCCTCAACATGAGCTGGGAAGAAGCAGAGCAACTGGAGGCAGCCACAGTTCGTCTAAGGACAATGTGCAGAAGAAATGTGGTGCGATAAAGATAAGAGATAAGATTTTCTTCCGATTTTTAACCTCGGAGGGTTAGCCACTCAGGATAATCCCAGAAAGTCAGTGCGTCATCGAGGACTAACTTATTTCCATTGGGGTCCTCAATCTTGTCCCCCAGGATGTGACCCACACCAGGTACCTATTTGCTGCTTGGTGAACATGACAACAGGTGTAAGGAAACACGTCGAAATGTTTCCACCCCGCCGGAAATCGAACCCGAGCCCTCCGTGTGTGAAGCGAGAGCTTTAGCCACCAGGCCACCGGGGCAGAAGCTAAGTCTGCCTGGCTGGGAGGCAGAAGCCAAGTCTGCCTGGCTGGGAGGCAGAAGCCAAGTCTGCCTGGCTGGGAGGCAGAAGCCAAGTCTGCCTGGCTGGGAGGCAGAAGCCAAATCTGCCTGGCTGGGAGGCAGAAGCCAAGTCTGCCTGGCTGGGAGGCAGAGGCCAAGTCTGCCTGGCGTGGAGGCAGAAGCCAAGTCTGCCTGGCTGGGAGGCAGAAGCAAAGTCTGTCTGGCTGGGAGGCAGAAGCCAAGTCTGCCTGGCTGGGAGGCAGAAGCCAAGTCTGCCTGGCTGGGAGGCAGAAGCCAAGTCTGCCTAGCTGGGTGGCAGAAGCCAAGTCTGCCTGGCTGGGAGGCAGAAGCCAAGTCTGCCTGGCTGGGAGGCAGAAGCCAACTCTGCCTGGCTGGGAGGCAGAAGCCAAGTCTGCCTGGCTGGGAGGCAGAAGCCAAGTCTGCCTGGCTGGGAGGCAGAAGCCAAGTCTGCCTGGCTGGGAGGCAGAAACCAAGTCTGCCTGGCTGGAAGGCAGAAGCCAAGTCTGCCTGGCTGGGAGGCAGAAGCCAAGTCTGCCTGGCTGGGAGGCAGAAGCCAAGTCTGCCTGGCTGGGAGGCAGAAGCCAAGACTGCCTGGCTGGGAGGCAGAAGCCAAGTCTGCCTGGCTGGGAGGCAGAAGCCAAGTCTGCCTAGCTGGGTGGCAGAAGCCAAGTCTGCCTGGCTGGGAGGCAGAAGCCAAGTCTGCCTGGCTCGGAGGCAGAAGCCAACTCTGCCTGGCTGGGAGGCAGAAGCCAAGTCTGCCTGGCTGGGAGGCAGAAGCCAAGTCTGCCTGGCTGGGAGGCAGAAGCCATGTCTGCCTGGCTGGGAGGCAGAATGCCAGTCTGCCTGGCTGGGTGGCAGAAGTCTGCCTGGCTGGGAGGCAGAAGCCAAGTCTGCCTGGCTGGGAGGCAGAAGTCTGCCTGGCTGGGAGGCAGAAGCCAGGTCTGCCTGGCTGGGAGGCAGAAGCCAAGTCTGCCTGGCTGGGAGGCAGAAGCCAAGTCTGCCTGGCTGGGAGGCAGAAGCCAAGTCTGCCTGGCTGGGAGGCAGAAGCCAAGTCTGCCTGGCTGGGAGGCAGAAGCCAAGTCTGCCTGGCTGGGAGGCAGAAGCCAAGTCTGCCTGGCTGGGAGGCAGAAGCCAAGTCTGCCTGGCTGGGAGGCAAAAGCCAAGTCTGCCTGGCTGGGAGGCAGAAGCCACCCTACAGCTTATCAAGGACCACCTTCACCTTAACATACGTAGTGATGAATTAAAGGATTGCAAACTGATGGGCTGTTAAAATTCCAAAATAGCTTACAAAGAAACAACCTACTAAAAACATCTATTACTATGAAAACTGATGTTTACGTCAATGAGTGCCTTACCAAAACGAGACAAAACCTTCTTTATCGGCTAAGAAAACTGCGCTATGCCCAAAAAAATCCACCAGTGCTTTGTGAGGGATGGAAAAATAGCAGTTAGGAAACAGCCCACTGGAAAGAGATACTTCATCTCCACAGAACATGACCTTACAACATTCCTAAGTGAGGCTGGACTAACAGAATCAGAGTAAAGTGCAGATAATACCCATAGTCCACCGTTAGTGTTATATTGTCATATTGTCATAAATTTGTGCCCCCCCAAAATTCTAATACTCCAACTACTTTTAATTGTCATTGTTGTACTCAACGACCATTCTACCTCATAGTCTTAATTGTATTAAATATCGATAGAATCTATCTCCTTTATTACAACTTACCACATCACTGTTCCATCTTATTCTTTTATAAACTAACCATAACTTGTCTTCAATAATTCTACCTCACTTTAAAAAATACTCAATTGCCCAATTTTATTCTAAATCCCTATTATTGCCCAATTTTACTTTAAACTATATTGATCAAACTTATTGTAAACTTTTTTATTGACCATTTTTATTCCATACTTTTTTAACCTAGTATTTTCAAGTACAACTTTTATATCATCCTATCTACCATCTTACTAGCATATTATAACCAAGTCATTGCCATTTTTATTTTTATCAATTCTTTTGTTTTTATTATTATTTTGCTACCTTAATTTTATCCTGTCAATTTAAATCTAATTATACTCTAATTCTTGTAAACAACTTATATAAGACCTCAGTGCAATTACAATTGAGAGTCTTGTTCCTTCATTATATTATTAGATTAATCACAGTTTTACTCTAGCTCATTCTAGCTCATTATATTATTAGATTAATCACAGTTTTACTCTAGCTCATTCTAGCTCAATACATAGTCAATACCAAATTCACTATACTAGACCATAGTGCAATTACTAGTGAGAGACTGGTGCTATTTGTAATTTGTATTTTTATATTATTAGACTAAGTTGTTGTACTATAGCTCTTTCTACCTCAATACATAGTCAATACCAAATTCACTATATTAGAACATAGTGCAAATACTAGTGAGAGACTGGTGCTACTTTTAATTTGTATTTTTTAATTTGTATTTTTATATTATTAGATTAAATTCAGTTGTACCATAGCTCATTCTACCTCAAGACATAGTCAATACCAAATTCACTATATTAGACCACAGTGCAATTACTAGTGAGAGAATAGTGCTATTTTTAATTTGTACTTTTATATTATTAGACTAAACCTATTGTACTTTAGCTCACTCTAGCTCAAAAACAGAGACTCCACAAAAGTCATTATTAGACCTTAGTGCAATTACAAGTGAGAGTCTTGTTCTATTTTTAATTTGTATTTTTATATTACTAGTTTATACCTAGTTACTTTAGTTCATTCCAGCACAACACACAGACAACATCAACTTCATTATGTGTAGTAGTGACTATACCCTACATGACCAAAATACTCTAGCTATATACTTGTCCAAACTTCCAACCACTACAGATATCAGTAGTAGAACTCAACACACAATACAGGATATAAATAACCATAATTTTAAACCTAGAAGATGATTGATCACGTTGACCCTGATCTAAACCTCCATAATCTGACACCCAATCAAAACCTATTGGAAAGTAACTGCCTTTATTACACAGCATCACAAGCCACCACTATCCTAAACAATGCTAAAAGTCTATCAGTACTAAACTACAACATCAGGTCCTTAAGCAAACACTATGATGACCTCCTAGCACTCCTTGAATCACTAAAGACACCCTTCTCCTGCATTATTCTTACTGAGACCTGGCTTAAGCAGGACACAATAGATATCTACCCTCTACCAGGATACACAGCAATTCACAACTGCAGAACAAACCAAGTTGGGGGTGGTATTGCAATCTATTACTCTAACCAATTATCTTGTCTTAGCACCACTTGCTTTAGTGATGAATATGGGGAATACATTTTTGCTAATTTTACAGTAAAAAACCTTAAGACGCCTATAACAATTGGTGCCATTTACCGGATACCTCACACAAACATCCCAAATTTCAGTGAGAAATTAAAGTCACTAATAACAAACAGACAAATGAATAAGCACCACCTTCTCTTAGCTGGAGACTTCAACATCAACCTTGGCTTACTAGATGATCAGCCTGTAACTGATTTCATCAACAATATGAACAACACACTTCTCATACCAACAATAACTAAACCAACCAGGCTCACTGAGACAAGTGCAACCATAATAGACCACATATGGACCAATATACTAGCCCCCCTTAAATCAGGGATAATCACAGATAGCACTACAGACCACTACCCTACCTTCCTCCTGACAAACATTAGTAAACCACCACTTGAATACAACAAAGTCTCATTTAGACTCCATGACGAGGCCTCAGTAAGGAAGTTCACAGCTGACCTAGAGACTGTTGAATGGCCTACAGAATTCTCCAAGGCCAATGGTATTGATGACTGGACAGACATCTTTCTTAACAAATTACTTAGACTATACAACAAACATTGTCCTATAAAAACAAAACAGATCACAAACAAACGGCTTGGTTGCCCATGGATAACCAGCACCATTCTGAAATCCATTGACAAGAAACACCAATATGAAAAGCAATATAGACAGGGCTTAATACACAAAGATATTCTTAAACACTATTCATCAGCTCTCACCAAAGTAATAAAAAAAGCCAAACAACTATACTACTCCAGTAGATTCACAGACACTAGAGGAGATATAAAAAAGACCTGGAAAACACTCTCTCAGATTCTAGGGACCCACAAACTGAGAAAAACCAAGAATATTGTCCTAACTAAACCTAATGAAACACCACTACATCCCACTGACACAGCTAACAAGATAAACGACTTCTTCTCAAACATAGGATCTAATCTCGCCAGTAAAATCCCACATACCAATGCCCATGCCGGGGACTACCTAGATGGAAATTTCCCTAATTCCTTCTATCTTGCACCAACTGAGCCCACGGAAGTCATTGAGATCATAAAGTCACTTAAAAATAACTTGGGGAATCTGTCTCATGTCCCACCATTACTGTACAAGCGAGCGGCCCATGTCCTTTCGCATGCTATTTCATTACTTTTTAACAAGTCAATAGAGACTAGCACCTTCCCGAAACTACTCAAGATGGCAAGGGTTACACCAATACATAAAGGTGGTGACCCTACAGACTTAAACAACTATAGGCCAATATCTAACTTACCATTGCTATCCAAAATGTTTGAGAAACTTGTGCACAGGAGACTGTATTCATTTATAACGGCTCAAAACATACTCAACCCCTGCCAGTTTGGATTCAGGAAAAATAAAAGCACTAATGATGCAATCATAAAAATGCTAGATCTGCTTTACACAGCACTGGAAAATAAGGAATATCCACTAGGAATTTTTATTGACCTAAGAAAAGCTTTTGACACAGTAAACCACGAAATCCTACTCCACAAACTTGACCACTACGGTATAAGAGGCCATGCGCTTGCTTATTTCAAATCTTACATTACTAATAGGTATCAGTACGTCACCATTAAAGACACAGCATCAGCAACACGGCCACTTGATACAGGAGTTCCGCAGGGAAGTGTCCTTGGTCCCCTGCTCTTCCTCATATACATCAATGACCTACCAAACGTATCCCAACACCTAAAACCCATTCTCTTTGCTGATGACACGACTTATGTCATCTCTCACCCTAATCTTGCCACCCTTAACACCATTGTGAATGAGGAGCTGACTAAAATATCGACTTGGATGACAGCCAACAAACTTACGCTTAACACTGACAAAACTTACTATATTATGTTTGGTAGCAGAGCAGGAGATGCACAAATTAACATTAAGATTGACAACACTCTAATTACCAGAAATAATGGGGGAAAATTCTTAGGCTTATACCTTGACAATAACCTGAATTTCAGCACCCATATCCAGCATATAGCCAAAAAAGTATCCAAAACGGTTGGGATCCTCTCCAAGATACGATACTACGTGCCGCAAAATGCCCTTCTCACACTATACCACTCACTTATTTATCCATACCTCACCTATGCTATTTGTGCTTGGGGATCAACTGCAGCAACACACCTAAAGCCAATAATAACCCAACAAAAAGCTGCAGTAAGAATAACCACTAAATCCCATCCCTGGCAGCACACCCCCCCACTCTTCAAAGATCTAAACTTACTCCCAGTTCAGTACATCCACACTTACTACTGTGCAATCTATATCTACAGGGCCTTAAACTCTAATATCAACCTTGACCTTAAACGCTTTCTTGATAGTTGTGACAGAACCTACAGGCATAACACCAGAAACAAACATCTCTACGACATTCCCCGTGTCCGACTAAACCTTTACAAAAATTCAATGTATGTCAAAGGCCCTAAAATCTGGAATACTCTACCTGAGAACTCTAGAACTGCAGACACATTCATCACCTTCAAAACTACCATTAGAAAACATCTTATCTCCCTGATACACCCCGTCAAATAACTTCACGAATACCACCTGGTGGTTCACACTTACACTCGCACACTCATTTGACCATAAACAGAAATATTAATCTCAGTCTTAATATAATGAATCCTGTGATACTCCAATACTGAAACTATATACTGTGCCAAAACAAAAGCATTCACATTGCTAAACTCACAAAATAGTATTTAGTCACTTAGCCATAATACCAACTTACCTCATAATTTGTAATATTTTACATTTAAGAATAAAACTAAGTATGCCCGAAATGCCTAGCCATGCTAAGCGTTCTAGTGGTACACTCTGTAATCTCAATTTTACTACATGTTAAACCAAACAATAACCAAATTTCTGTAAACTCAGCATTGTAATCCTTATAGAGAATAAACTTTGAATAATTTGTAATATTTTACAATTAAGAATAAAACTAAGTCTGCCTGAAATGCCTAGCCATGCTAAGCGTTCTAGTGGTACACTCTGTAATCACTATTTTACTACATGTAAACCACACAATAACCAAATTTCTGTAAACTCAGCATTGTAATCCTTATAGAGAATAAACTTTGAATTTGAAAGTCTGCCTGGCTGGGAGGCAGAAACCAAGTCTGCCTGGCTGGGAGGCAGAAGCCAAGTCTGCCTGGCTGGGAGGCAGAAGCCAAGTCTGCCTGGCTGGGAGGCAGAAGCCAAGTCTGCCTGGCTGGGAGGCAGAAGCCAAGTCTGCCTGGCTGGGAGGCAGAAGCCAAGTCTGCCTGGCTGGGAGGCAGAAGCCAAGTCTGCCTGGCTGGGTGGCAGAAGCCAAGTCTGCCTGGCTGGGAGGCAGAAGCCAAGTCTGCCTGGCTGGGAGGCAGAAGCCAACTCTGCCTGGCTGGGAGGCAGAAGCCAAGTCTGCCTGGCTGGGAGGCAGAAGCCAAGTCTGCCTGGCTGGGAGGCAGAAGCCAAGTCTGCCTGGCTGGGAGGCAGAAACCAAGTCTGCCTGGCTGGGAGGCAGAAGCCAAGTCTGCCTGGCTGGGAGACAGAAGCCAAGTCTGCCTGGCTGGGAGGCAGAGGTACACCAACTCAGGTACACCAACTCTGGTACACCAACTCAGGTACACCAACTCAGGTACCCCAACTCTGGTACACCAACTCAGGTACACCAACTCAGGTACACCAACTCAGGTACACCAACTCAGGTACACCAACTCTGGTACACCAACTCTGGTACACCAACTCTGGTACACCAACTCAGGTACACCAACTCAGGTACACCAACTCTGGTACACCAACTCAGGTACACCAACTCTGGTACACCAACTCAGGTACACCAACTCAGGTACACCAACTCAGGTACACCAACTCAGGTACACCAACTCAGGTACACCAACTCTGGTACACCAACTCAGGTACACCAACTCAGGTACACCAACTCAGGTACACCAACTCTGGTACACCAACTCAGGTACACCAACTCAGGTACACCAACTCAGGTACACCAACTCAAGTACACCAACTCAGGTACACCAACTCAGGTACACCAACTCAGGTACACCAACTCAGGTACACCAACTCAGGTACACCAACTCAGGTACACCAACTCAGGTACACCAACTCAGGTACACCAACTCAGATACACCAACTCAGGTACACCAACTCAGGTGCACCAACTCAGGTACACCAACTCAGGTACACCAACTCAGGTACACCAACTCAGGTACACCAACTCAGGTACACCAACTCTGGTACACCAACTCAGGTACACCAACTCAGGTACACCAACTCAGGTACACCAACTCAGGTACACCAACTCAGGTACACCAACTCAGGTACACCAACTCAGGTACACCAACTCAGGTACACCAACTCAGGTACACCAACTCAGGTACACCAACTCTGGTTCAAACTACTCGCTGTTTCAGTGGATTTTGGTTGTCTTATTATTTAATTTGTAAATAAGTGGAGAAGTAATACATTGGTTTAGAAATCTAAATTTGCTGAATTTGTCTCGCCCAGTTGATCGTAATATTGATGGCTGCTTGCGAGCAGATGCTACAGACCTTGAACTGCTACCTGTGTTCGTAACAGGAATGGAATACACTTGCTGAGCAAACCCTTTGCTGCCATCACCCTCGATTCTTCAGTTAAACATGATTCCCATCCCTGGCTCCTCACCTCACCTATTTCACCTCTTAACCTTTTTCTCTTTTCCTTCGTTTCACATTTGACCTTTTCTGTGACAACTCTTGAGCGTCACTTAAGATAATTATCTTCCTAATAAGGCAGAGTATTTGTTTTTCGGACACTTGATGGTCAAACTCTAGATGTAATATAGCAATTGCAAGGTTTACATGCCAGTTATACATGAATGGTTTATAATATCGACAAGATAAAGAATTAGACAAATGTGCAGCATCTGGGTATCTTTAGTTGTAGACGTCTACAACTAAAGATACCCACATTCTGCACATGTCTAATTCATCTGCTTACCAGCTTAAGTCATCAGCAAAGATTGGTCTAGACAGCACTAACGGTTGTGATGGCCAATTGCTCTAACAAATACCTGTTAATATAAGGAAAACCTGACTCAAAGTTGTTGAGATTAATACTGTCTCAGAACAGTTTGAGACGTGTTTACAGCAACGTAAAATAACATGGTGAGTAGAACCTGAAAAAAAGGATACAAGGGGTATCCAAACTGGCTACCTTACTTCTGTTTCTCTTGTTTCCTATCTAAACCACTCGACAACTTTAGCCAAGACCATTCGCAACGTTCTATAAACATAAATAAAGGTGATAGAAAACAGACAATATTAACATAGTCTGACTCACGAAATCGTAATGACACGATTGCAAACAAACCATACCCAGGCCGGGATTGAACCCGCGGCGGGCTGGAGTTTTGAGACTCTCTGACCGCGGGTTCAATCCCGGCCGGGGTATGGTTTGTTAACATAGTCGGTTATTAGGTGGTGTTCCCACAGTTAATTATCTGATATACAGAATTTAGTGAAGATGTTAAACATTAGATTACATGGCTGCAAGTCTACAGGTCTAGAGACAGCTGGCCAAGTTGTTAACGCACTGGCCTGTGAGTTTAAGGACTCGCTTGCCCTGGGATCAAACCCAACCCGTTCCCAGGTTTATTAAGATGACTTGTTATATTTCTTTTCACGCCATAATCAGATTAGTTCCACTACTACGACTACTACTAGCACTACTACTACTACCAACACTACTACTGCTATTACCGCCACTACTACCACCACCACTACTACCACCACCACTACCACCACCACAACCACTACTACCACCACCACTACTACTACCACCACCACTACTACCACCACCACTACCACTACTACTACTACTACTACTACTACCACCACCACTACTACTACTACCACCACCACCACTACTACTACCACCACCACCACTACTACTACTACCACCACCACCACTACTACAACCACCACTACTACACCATTACTACAACCAGCACTACTACTACCACCACCACCATCACCACTACCACCACTACTACTACTACTGCCACCACTACTATTACTAATAGCACCACCACCACTACTACTACTACCACCACCACCACCACCACTACTACTACTACTACCACCACCACCATCACTACTACCACTACTACCACCACCACCACCATCACCATTACCACTACTACTACTACCACCACTACTACTACTACTACCACCATCACTACCACTACTACTACTACTGCCACCACTACTACTACTACTACTACTACTACCACCACCACTACTACTACTACTACTACAACCACTACTACAACCACCACTACTACTACTACTACCACCATCACCACTACCACCAGTACTACTACTACTACTACTGCCACCACTACTACTACTGCCACCACTACTACTACTGCCACCACTACTACTACTGCCACCACTACTACTACTGCCACCACTACTACTACTGCCACCACTACTACTACTGCCACCACTACTACTACTGCCACCACTACTACTACTGCCACCACTACTACTACTGCCACCACTACTACTACTGCCACCACTACTACTACTGCCACCACTACTACTACTGCCACCACTACTACTACTGCCACCACTACTACTACTGCCACCACTACTACTACTGCCACCACTACTACTACTGCCACCACTACTACTACTACTACCCACGCGACACTCCACCTGACTCCTGCCATTAATTATACTAGTTTTCTTAGTTATCTCTGTATTACGACTGTAGAAGTCACTCGTTTAGAAACATTTCCTTTAATAAATGTCCTAAACTGTACATGCCTTTTTCCACATCTTGTCGGTATCACCATACCATTTCTCCATTGGGTTTTTATTCTGTTTTTTTCCTCTGGCATTTAAAATCCTCAAGGAAAGTGACATGTTTACCAATACCTTCACGAATGGAAAGAACAATAATCATTTCATTTTTGTCGAGAAGGACAAAATATTCTTCAGAATTCGAAAACAAAGAATTTTTCCCAACAGTGGCTCATTTTTCCCAATGGTGATGTGGCCAACCAGGTTTCCCAGATCAAATTAACCTCACCATCGCGGTTATCACACGAAAAACCCATTTGGTATATAGCCAGACGAAATACCCCAACTAAACAAAATGAATTCATTTAACTAAATTGTCTGTGGTAAGAGTGATGGAGTACACATGTTAGGAAGGGAGGAGCCTGCACGCACGTCTCCTAAACGTAATTATGCTTTTACGACATACAGCTACAATACTGTATCATACAAAGTGTTACCCAGGTACATTTAAAGAGCTGGACCACAGTAGAAATGATTGATGAAGAGAATAACAGATGATGGTGCTTATAGGAGGTACATATAGAGTAATGATGACGGGAAACAGATCCAGGGGACGTGTTGAGCATTGTGAAGTGTTTGTCTAGGCTGATCATGAGAAATTCTCCAGACACTGGGCAGAAGACTCAACAACCTGATAGTTACCACTATGACAATCGTTTTCTGACCACTATGACACTCATTTTCTGACCACCATGACACATGTTTTCTGACCACTGACACTTGTTTTCTGACCATCATGACACTTTTTTTCTGACCAATATGACATTTGTTTTCTGACTAAGACACTCGTTTTCTGACCAATATGACACTTGTTTTCTGACCACTATGACACTTTTCTTACCACCATGACACTTTTTTTTCTGACCACTATGACATTTGTTTTCTGACTGACACTCGTTTTCTGACCACTATGACTCGTTTTCTGACCACTATGACACTTGTTTTCTGACCACCATGACACTCTTTTTCTTGACCACCATGACTTTCGTTTTCTTACCACTATGACACTTGTTTTCTGACCACACCCTTCACTTCTCACCACCTTTTGATATTGATCGTATAAGCTCGTCACTGAAACTCCTTAAAATATTTACTCTGCACTTAAGTGACCACTTACCACTTGTCTGCAGTCTTATCAACACATGTCCTCGTTCCTATCAGGTATGTCATGGGTATTTGTACTCTGGTATGAACCTCGGTAATAGATACCATCAACAACTTAGTTTAGAAAGAAAAGTAAGTAAACGCTAGAACATATTTCTTCGTTATGTTCTGAATGATTTTTGCGAAATTATTACATACACAAATTTTTGCTTGCCTTATTCGGCAAGAAGAGCGTTGCTATTTAAGCCAAAATAGTAAGTTTTACCTATTTGGCACACACACACACACACACACACACACACACACATATATATATATATATATATATATATATATATATATATATATATATATATATATATATATATATATATATATACACACAAGGAATTCGCAAGAGCAGGCGAAATATACACAAACACTGATCTCTGGCCGAAGGAAACTCGAACCTACGAACCTTGAAACAAGGTAAGCAGTGCCTTACCATTCTCACAGCACTGGACAATACCTTGGTGCCCAGCTTGCGCTAGACGTTGATCCAAGGCAGCCAGCTTTCAGGGAGAAGGCTTACAGCTTTTCATCTCATCCCCTGCATGCATCGACCAACTAGAGATTTTAACAATGCAAGGAATTCGGCCAGAGATCAGTGTTTGTGTATATTTCGCCTGCTCTTGCGAATTCCTGACCTGACGTAACCTAACCTGACTAAGCTAACCTAACCTAACATGACTAACCTAACCTAACCTGACCTAACCTAACCTGACTAACCTAACCTAACCAACCTAACCTGACCTAACCTAACCTAACCTGACTAACCTAACCTAACCTAACCTGACTAACCTAACCTAACCTGACCTGACGTAACTAACCTGACTAACCTAACCTAACCTGACCTAACCTAACTTGACTAACCTAACCTAATCAACCTAACCTAACCTAACCTGACTAACCTAACCTGACTAACCTAACCTAACCTAACCTGAATAACCTAACCTAACCTGACTAACCTAACCTGATCTAACCTAACCTGACTAACCTAACCTGACTAACCTAACCTGACTAACCTAACCTAACCTAACCTAACCTGACTAACTTAACCTAACCTAACCTGACCTAACTAACCTAACCTAACCTGACTAACTTAACCTAACCTAATCTAACCTGACTAATTTAACCTAACCTAACCTGACCTAACCTAACCTGACTAACTTAACCTAACCTAACCTGACCTAACCTAACCTAACCTGACTAACTTAACCTTACTAACTTAACCTAACCTAACCTGACTAACCTAACCTAACCTAACCTGACTAACTTAACCTAACCTAACCTAACCTAACCTGACTAACTTAACCTAACCTAACCTGACCTAACCTAACCTAACCTGACTAACTTAACCTTACTAACTTAACCTAACCTAACCTGACTAACCTAACCTAACCTAACCTGACTAACTTAACCTAACCTAACCTAACCTAACCTGACTAACTTAACCTAACCTAACCTGACCTAACCTAACCTAACCTGACTAACTTAACCTTACTAACTTAACCTAACCTAACAAAACCTAACCTAGCCTAACCTTACCTAACCTAAGCAAAGCTGACACAAAGGCTTTCATCCTAATAACGTTTTCCTCTGTGTATAGAGCTTTATCAAGAGAGAGACTGACAAAGATCTATCTAGAGCGAAGCTCTGCTGCTGTAATAGCTTGTTCTCCACTTGTCTTCATGACAACAGCTGATACTTAATAATTCATCACATAAGCACGTATCAGTTCTTGAAAAAACGTAATCCTGATTCACTCAGTAATACTTCATTACCAAAACAATGTATGCAAATGAGAAATCGTACCATCCTTGATGTGTCATTGATATCTGAGGCTCTGAAGCAAATTTTTCAGTAGGTTTCGAGAAAGGTTTTTCACTGACTTTGAGAGTTGCTGAAATCGGGTCATGAAGCAGTCAAAACCAATATTTGTCTTCCTGCATGTGTTTTTTTCTCTACATTACGGAAGAATCTGATGGGCCAGTAGGCCTTCTGCAGTGTTCCTCTATTGTTATGTTACTAAGTTTTTAATATAATGGTGAATGATGTATCATATTCATTCATATTATTCAAGTGGGACTCATACATGAGTCAATAGGGTTATTGAAGCGTATTCCTTGGGTACCAATTAAAATGTGTTGGGCAAATATTTGTATTAGTGGTACACAAATAACCCGCACATAAAAGAGAGAAGCTTACGACGACGTTTCGGTCCGACTTGGACTATTTACAAAGTCACACTAACCAGAAGTGGAGCAGGACGCCTTTTTTTATTTGTATTAGTGGGTTTGGGTTTGAGAAAGACTTGCCTAATATGGGCCAGAAGGCCTGCTGCAGTGCCCTTCCTTTCTTATGCTATGTTTCTGCTTAGGAAAATTCTTGCTAGGACTGCAAGTAGAAATATAATCGCGAAAGAAGCTGATTATTAGAGATCAGAAATATACTAGTCAGTCAAGAAATTTTCCAGGCCGTTTCAAGGTTTCTTTGAATAACTTGAGAATGACTCTTCTTACCGATATTAAACTTTGATCAGTGGTTTATATTACCTAGAGGAAGGTTCTGATTCTTGTTGAGCAGTGGAAGTGTCACAGTTTATGGCATTCCCTCTAGCCGTTCAAGAAGCGTTTAAACGCAAAATACGTATTTTTATATGTATGATTTGGTATATGTGACTTTCAAACAAGATCAGTGTGTTGGTTTCTCTTATAGATGGGAGAACAAACACTGAAAAACACTGATTTTTAAAACATTGAAGAGATTTACATATATTTTTTTGTTTATAAATTATGTCTTAAGAAAATTTTGTACACACACACACAAACACTCCCATTCACACACACACACACACACACACACACACACACACACACACACACACACACACACCACACACACACCCACACACCACACACACCACACACACACCACACACACCACACACACCACACACACACACCACACACACACCCACACACACACACCACATACACACACACATACACCCACCCACTCACACACACACACACACCCACCCACTCACACACACACACACACACGCACGCGCCGAGGCTCTCACACAAGTAGAGAAGCGGGTAAACAAGACCCTCTGGGTTAAAAACAATAACAGCTCACCTTCACTAATCTCTCTCTCCGGGATCGAGTATTATAACGGTAACGGAACAACAACAACGAAAGCCATCAAGGAAGGATCCGGGTGGCACAATCCCTACCTAAATTTGTATTTATATAAGGATTTAAAAGAACATTAGCATGCCTTCAGCTTGATGGAAGCCATTATACCCCCGCGAGTGCTGGCTTGGAAAACACATTCGATTTAATAAAAGCCTTAATTCCAAGTTGCTGATCCGGACTAGGATTGGAAGGTAATAAGGGCTCGTGCATACGTTCAGAACAGCATCGCACTGACATCACCCTGGTTTCGATACCATCAGCTTCATAACATCAGCAGCATCTTAGTATAATCAGGTCTAACATCAACTTCTAAATACCAGCAACAACTCAAAATCACCAGCATCTTAACCCCATCAATATCTCAACCTCGCCAGCATCTTAACCTCGCCAGCATCTTAACCTCGCCAGCATCTTAACCTCGCCAGCATCTTAACCTCGCCAGCATCTTAACCTCGCCAGCATCTTAACCTCGCCAGCATCTTAACCTCAACATCTTAACGTCACCGCACAAAGACTAGTTAAGAAATAGGGTCAAGCTGGATTAAAATCATTAATATATCCTCATGTTTTGGTTGTAAATTTAAAATTCTGTTACTGTTACTTGTTTCTTAAAGGATATATGTTTCGTTAGGTATATATAATTATATTTCATGAAGCTTACGGGAGGAATATACAACAGATAAATTAAATGAGGTTAATTTGAATCTTGATTTGTATATTATCATAGTTTTTGTGGTATATATGCGAGGCATTTGCATTGAGGGATGTATATGAATTATGTATGTTACACGACGTATATAAGGATGCCATTTAAATTATGTGAAAAATGAATTAAGTGTAATGTAATGTTGACAAGTATACATTCTATTTTGTTATGGGAAGTGTATAGAAGACATGGTGCTTTATATATATATATATATATATATATATATATATATATATATATATATATATATATATATATATATATATATATATAACACATTGGCCGTCTCCCACCAAGGTAGGATGGCCCGACGCGATTACATTACAGTTATAAAACTGCAACATTAACACTCCTCCTTCAGAGTGCCAGCACCATGGCTTGTTGCAGTGTTTTAGAATCTCAGTTTCAAGTGTTGAACAAGGAGATTCTACTTCTTCAGGAAGAAAACAGGAAGCTGAAGCTTCCCATAGATGAGTTTGGGAGCGAGTGTGAGAAGGATTTAGCTGGTAAGGAAGGAATGGTCACCAGCAGTGATAGTGGCAGCCGCTCTAAGTGGCAAGTGGTTCACAGTTCAGGAAGAAGGAAGATGAGGAGAGTTAATAGAGAAGATGTGAAGGTAGGAAATCGATTCTCTGTTCTCCAAGGCGAGTGTATTTCAGTGGTTAGTGAGGCTGAAGGTACCACTGATTTCCCTGCTAATCAAGGTAAGAATATTTTAATAGTAGGCGATTCTCAGGTAAGATATATGGACCGTGCATTTTGTAACAGAGACAGAAAGGTCAGACAGAGAGTGTCTTCCTGGAGCTGGTGTTGGCGACATAGTCAGCAGGTTGGATAATATTATGGCAGGTAATGGGAACAAACCCATTATCTGTCTTAGTGCTGGAGGTAATGACATTGGGAAGGGCAGGAGAGAGGAGCTGCTGGACAAGTACAGGTCAGCCATAGAAGTAGTTAGGTCTATGGGAGGGATCCCAGTCATATGTAGCATCTTGCCTAGAAAGGGAGTGGGCAATGAATGGATGTCTAGCGCAATTGGTATAAATTGCTGGCTAGACAGGTACTGCAAGGAACTTGCAATCTCCGACATTGATAACTGGGACCTATTCTTTGACAAACCTGATATGTATGCAAGGGATGGGGTTCATCTCTCTGGGGATGGAGTGGTTGCATTAGCCAATTCAATTGAGAGGGTAATTGATGACTTGTCTAGGAATTTAAACTGATAGATTATAGAGGTATGGATGTTTGTGGGAAACAATCATGCTGCAGCATTGGGGTTAAAAACAGCAGTTATTACCGGGATACCTCAGGGATATGTTTAAAAGACAATATTCAAAATAAAGTTGCTAGTAATGGCAAATCAACTGATCAACAAACAAAGAGGGATAGTAGAGGGCAACGAGTTACTAGCTCCCTTAAAGTTTACTATACAAATAGTAGGAGTCTAAGAAATAAGATAGATGAGCTAAGATTACTTGCAAGTGTAGGTAATATAGATATTATTGGTATAACAGAGACCTGGTTGAACCTGAAAGATAGAGAAATGCCTTCTGAAAGCATCATACAGGGTTATAAACTATTCCACACTGACAGGGTCAACAGGAAGGGTGGTGGAGTGGCGATGTATGTCAGAGAAAATTTAAATTGTTGTCTTAGACATGATATAAGGTTAGAGACATCGAACAAAGCATCTGTTTGGCTACAGTTTCTCGAGTGGCATGACAAATTAATTTTGGGTGTGATTTGTAGGCCCCAAAACCTTGATAGGGAGGGCAATAAGCTGTTATGGGACGAAATTCATAAGGCATCTAGATATGAAAATGTTGTTATAATGGGAGATTTTAACTTTAGACAAATTGATTGGAACAATATGACAGGAAATCTTGAGTCTAGTGACTTTCTTGATACGGTTCAGGATTGCTTTTTAGAACAGGTTGTGACAGAACCAACTAGAGGAAACAATCTGCTTGACTTGGTTCTTGCCAGCAAAGATTCACTAATTAATAATCTTGAGGTTAATGATGAGCTTGGGGAAAGTGATCACAAATCATTTAGTTTTAATATATCATGGAATTACCCAGATAACTGCAATCAAATCTCTGTCCCAGATTTTCGCTTGGCCGACTTCATGGAACTGAAAAATTACCTGGGTGGGCTAAATTGGGATGTCATGACTATGGGTCAGGTAGGTGATCTTGGTTGCCAATATGACATTTTTCAGAGGATAGTTCTAGCTGCCCAGACAACTTTTGTTCCGAGTAGGGAAATTAGATCTAACAAAAATGATCCCAAATGGATGAACAATAGATTAAAACGTCTCATTGATCAAAAGAGAGGCATATATAGGCGCATCAAAAGAGGGGATGGGCAGTTAAGAAATCAATATATTCAATTAAAGAGAGAAATAAAGAACGGAATAAGAAAATGAAAAAGGGATTATGAGGCTAAGGTCGCAAGGGATTCAAAGATTAACCCTAAAAGATTCTTTCAGGTATACAGAAGTAAGATTAGGGACAAGATTGGCCCACTTAAGAGTAACTCTGGTCAGATCACTGACAGTGATAAGGATATGTGTGAAATTCTAAATACCTACTTCCTCTCAGTTTTCACTCAGGAAAATATTAGCGATATTCCTGAAATAATAGATTATGTAGAACAGGATGATAATAAACTATGTACGATTGCGGTAACTAGTGACATGGTCCTCAGACAAATAGAGAAACTAAAACCTAACAAATCCCCAGGCCCTGATGAACTGTTTGCAAGGGTGTTAAAGGAATGTAAAGAGGAACTTAGCATATCTTTGGCTAATCTTTTTAACATATCACTACAAACTGGCATAGTGCCTGATAAGTGGAAAATGGCAAATGTAATACCTATTTACAAGGCAGGTGACAGGTCCTTGGCTTCGAACTATAGACCAATAAGCCTTACCTCCATAATGGGAAAATTTATGGAATCAATAATTTCCGAAGCAATTCGTAGCCATCTTGACAGACACAGATTGATTAATGAATCTCAACACGGTTTTACAAAGGGGCGTTCCTGTCTTACGAATTTACTAACTTTTTTCACTAAGGTGTTTGAGGAGGTAGATCATGGTAATGAATATGATATTGTGTATATGGACTTCAGTAAGGCTTTCGATAGAGTTCCACACCAGAGGCTATTGAGGAAACTTAAGGCACACGGAATAGGAGGAGAATTTTTTTCCTGGGTAAAGGCATGGCTGACAAATAGACATCAGAGAGTTTGCATAAATGGGGAGAAATCAGAATGGGGGCACGTCATAAGCGGTGTTCCTCAGGGGTCAGTGCTGGGCCCGTTGTTGTTCACAATTTACATAAACGACATAGATGAGGGAATAAATAGCGACATAAGTAAATTTGCTGATGACATCAAAATAGGCCGTCCAATTCATTCTAATGAGGACACTAGAGCACTCCAGGATGATTTGAATAGACTGATGCAATGGTCAGAGAAGTGGCAGATGCAGTTTAATATTGATAAATGCAAAGTTCTAAATGTTGGACAGGTAAATAACCATGCCACATATAAACTAAATAATGTAGATCTTAATACTACTGATTGCGAAAAGAACTTAGGAGTTCTGGTTAGCAGTAATTTAAAACCAAGACAACAGTGCATTAGTGTTCGCAATAAAGCTAACAGAATTCTTGGTTTCATATCTAGAAGTATAAATAATAGAAGTCCTCAGGTTGTTCTTCAACTCTATATATCCTTGGTTAGGCCACATTTAGACTATACTGCTCAGTTCTGGTCACCGTATTACAGAATGGATATAAATGCTCTGGAAAACGTACAGAGGAGGATGACAAAGATAATCCAATGTATCAGAAATCTTCCCTGTGAGGATAGACTGAGGGCCCTGAATCTGCACTCTCTCGAAAGGCGTAGAATTAGGGGGGGATATGATCGAGGTGTATAAATGGAAAACAGGAATAAATAAAGGGGATGTAAATAGTGTGCTGAAAATTTCCAGCCAAGACAGGACTCGCAGCAATGGTTTCAAGCTGGAAAAAATCAGGTTCAGAAAGGATATAGGAAAGCACTGGTTTGGTAATAGAGTTGTGGATGAGTGGAACAAACTCCCGAGTACAGTTATTCAGGCTAAAACGTTGTGTAGTTTTAAAAATAGGTTAGATAAATACATGAGTGGGTGTGGGTGGGTGTGAGTTGGACCTGACTAGCTTGTGCTGCTGGGTCTGGTGCAGTGCTCCATCCTTGAGTGGAGATGATCAGACGGGGGGAGGTCATTGGTTTAAACCGGGGGGGGGACATGGACCTGCTCCGCATGGGTCAGTAGTCCTGTTGCAGTGTTCCTTCTTTCTTATGTTCTTATGTCCAGGACTCAATTTCGGCCTGCCGGTTTCCCTGAACTCCTTCATGTTACCCTGCGCACACTCCAACAGCACGTCAAGTCCTGAAAACCATTTGTCTCCATTCGCCCCTAACATGCTCACACATGCTTGGTGGAAGTCCAAGCCCCTCTCGTACAAAACCCTTTCCCTCCAACCTTTCCTAGGCCGACTGCTACACCGTCTTCCCTCTACTACAGATTAATGCACACTCGAGGTCATTCTATTTAGTTTCATCCTCTCTACATGTCCGAACCACCTCAACAACCCCTCTTCAGCCCTGTGGAAAATAGCTTTGGTAATCCCGCACCTTCTCCTAATTTCCAAACTACGAATTCTCTGCATTATTTTCACACCACACATTGCCCTTAGACATGATATCTTCACTGCCTCCAGCCTTCTCCTTCTTGCAACATTGACTACCCATGTTTTACAGCTACATAAGAGCGTTGGTATAACTATACTCTCATACATTCCCGTCTATTCGTGCCGAATAGGTAAAATTGGTCAATTAGCAAGAACTCGTTTAAAATTAAGTACTTTCTAAAATTATCTAACCTGTGAAGGCTTACTCAGCCCTGTAACAACTTCAGACAGTATTACCCAGGCTGGCTCCTCCTCAGGAAAATTAATGAATAGAAAAAGAAATAATAACAGACAAACATAAACACTTTATTATATAGAAAATATAAAACACTTAAATATGAAATATTAATCCTACATTAAAGAAAATGAAAAATGAAAAATATAAATAACTGAATTCAACGCTAATATATATAGAGGTGTCTGGTGTTGGTGACACTGAGTGTTGTTGAAATCGTAGCCGTTGCTGATGTGGGGGGGGGTCGCAGGTGTTGGTGACCACCACCGGCTCGTTCTTCACAGAGTATCGCCGTGAGTATTCTATCCCGATGACAGGAAAGCAGGTTCTTTACCGCTGCAATGATGAGGGGTTACGTCCTGCACTTTCATACAGGTGCACAGGTAATTAAATCCAAAATGGGGAAGTCTCAGGATGTTAGTCCATCTCCATCAGTTCTGCTCGTTGATTGGCAGGTGACCCTCTCTGTCATCCAAGAGTAGTGCTGGGAGCTGTGAGTCTAGTGATTACTGTTTGGACCAGAGCCCCACACGTCACCTTTCGGGGGGGGGAAGGAGGAGGGGAAGGGATAGTGGGAGCTAGACTGACCCTACCTTAACAAGTAGCCGGCAATGAAACTATTGTTACTATATACTCCCTCTCT
Organism: Cherax quadricarinatus; assembly: GCF_038502225.1. Taxonomy (NCBI): domain Eukaryota; kingdom Metazoa; phylum Arthropoda; class Malacostraca; order Decapoda; family Parastacidae; genus Cherax; species Cherax quadricarinatus. The sequence continues at coordinate 890,067 of NW_027195032.1, forward strand.
ACTCCTATCTATTGAACTTCTCCCTCATACTCCCCCATACCAAGACATATAGTCAAGGAGTATAAGAAGAATAGGCGAGGAAAAAGTTCTAACATGTGAAAGTCGCGTAAGGCAAGAAATCTTTTACTGACTGTCACGGCTTAACCAGTCAGAGAAATAATTGGATGAACCATTGATATACACAATATGGAACTTAAAAGCCTGGAGTGCCAATGTCCACCTCAAGAGGCGACTGTTGGTTCCCTTAAAAGTTTCTAGGTATATCAAAGGTTTGTGGTCCGTTTCTAAAATGAATTCTTTTCCCAGCAAATAAAATTTAAGTTTGGAGATTCCCCACACAAGGGCCAAACATTCCTTTTCTATGGTGGAGTATCTCGTTTCTGCGGGGAGGAGTTTCCGGCTTAGGAAGCATACAGGGAAGGGAGTACCATCATGGTATTGTAGTAACACCACACCTAAGCCAGTATTGGAGGCATCAGTTCTTAAACAAAATGTTTTATTAATATCTGGAATCTTACGTATAGGGTCTTTCGAAAAGATACTTTTAATCTCATTAAACTTTCCCGAGCTACGTCGGAAAGTTCAAGAGGTTCCTTCACAGACTTTTTAAGAAAGTCGGATAAGATGCCTGTAAGATCAGTAAGGTTCGGGATAAACCGTGCATAAAAATTTACAGAACCAAGAAAGCTACACATGAGCTTCTTGGTTCTGGGGAATTTAAATTCTAATAAAGCTTTGATCTTACTGGGGAGAGGCTGCAGAGAGTTATTAGAAAGTATCAGTCCAAGATATCTAATCTTGTTATACCCAAGGAAGCATTTCTTCGGCTTGGCAGTGAGGCCATGTGAGCGTAACCTACGCAAAACTGATGTTAATGTTTGGATATGTTCGCTCCACGTAGATGTCATTATGTAAATGTTATCAAAATAAACTGAAACGTTTGGAATGTTACCCAAGACCTTTCTCATCAGTCTCACGTAGGTAGCACAGGCAGTTACCAAACCGAAGGGCATAGTTCTATATTGCATCAGTCCTTGGTGTGTAGGAAAAGCGGTGTACTGCTTAGAAGAAGGATCTAACATTACTTGATGATATGCCTGCGCAATATCAATCTCTGAAAAGAAGGAAGCGTCATAAAATTTGTGTAGATCGCTATCTATTAAGGGCATAGGCTCAGCATCCCACCGAGTTATAGCATTAAGGCCTCTGAAGTCAATAGCAAGTCCATATGAATTATCCTCCTTCTTAAAAATGACTACTGGTGAACAATATGAAGATACTGAAGGTTCAATGATCTTTAGTTTTAATAATTTGTCTACCTCTCGGTCAAATGCATCCCTAAGGTGAACTGGAACTGGGTATAATTTTCGTTTGATAGGATTGTCCGTCAATAGGTCAATCTTATGGACTACCGTGGAGGTAACACCTGGAATATCAGTAACGACGTCTGAAAAGTTACTCACACATTGAAGTAGTTCATGTCTCTTATGGTCATCCAAAGATTCATTGGTTGCATCCGAGTGGTCAAAAGTCACCAAGTCATGTAGTTCTTCATCATAGTCTAAGTTAGAGGTGTCAATTACGCACACCTTACATTCTTCAGTTGTCGTATCAAGTTCGTGTGGAAAAACTAAGACAAAGTTATTAAGGCAGTTAACCGAATTTCTTCGGTAATATTTCTTAAGGATGATGATATGATAAAGTTTAGGTTTCCCCTTGACTTCTATGAGGTAGTCAACTTTCCCACAAATTTTTAATACTTTATATGGACCTTTCCATGCTACTAATAATTTATTTGACTTGATAGGCAAAAGTACAAGAACTTCATCCCCTACTTTAAAACTTCTCCTCTGACTTTTGGAATCAAAATAGGTTTTGTACTGGTCCATTGACAAGCTTAAGTTTTTCGAAACTATGTCAGAGGTCTCCTCAAGTTTGGATCTAAGGTCAAGGAGAAACTGGTAAGAAGACTGAACCTCAGCCTTTACGTCCTCATTAGTCCATAAGACATGAAGGATGGCCAGTGGGCCTCTGGCCTGTCTACCATAGAGAAGTTCAAAAGGTGAAAACCCCAAAGAGTCACTGGGAACTTCCCTCATGGCAAACAAAGCACAGGGTAGGTAACGATGCCACTCCTTAGGTTTAAGGGAGCAAAGTTTCCTTAAAATGGACTTGAGAATCGAATGCTGGCGCTCAATCCTCCCATTACAGCTGGGATGATAGCGTGTGGTGAAGAGAGGCTTCACTCCCAGAAGTTGGTATAGATGTTGCATTAAGTCAGATGTGAATTGTGTCCCACGGTCAGACAAAATTTCTCTAGGGATGCCCACTCTAGAGAAGATGGACAAAAGGGCTTCAGCCACCTCTGTAGTGGTTATGGTCTTTAAGGGAACGGCTTCAGGGAAACTCGAAGCATAATCAACTAATGTTAATATATATCTATGTCCCCCAGATGAAAGTGGAGATAAAGGACCAACGATGTCAATAGCTACTCTTTCAAAAGGTACCGTAAAGACTGGCATTTTGACCATAGGTACTCTCCTGGTACCTCGGGAGGATGACAGTTGGCAAACTTTACACGATCTACAATAGGAAGTGATATCTGAGGACATTTTTGGCCAAAAATAGGTTTCCCTAATTTTATTTAAGGTTTTACGATGCGAGAAATGTCCGGCCACTGGCAGGTCATGAGCCATTTTAAGAACAGTCTCTCTGCATTGACTTGGAACAACCAAGATGGAATAGTCTATCTCATATGAACTTAATTTGAATACTGACTTGTACAAGATACCTTTTATATATTCAAATTTATATGAAAAGTTTTTCCTTTGGATAACTTGATTTTGTTTAGCGGCATTATGGCAATTCTGAAGAGAAGGGCAATTACGTTGTAAATTGACAAAGGAGTCCTTCGATATGTCTAAAGGCTTAAAGTCAGGGAAAATCAAAGGATGGATAGTAGGAGAAGCCTGGGCTTTGGCCTGAGCCCTAGTCAAGACATTTATGGTATCGGAGGTGATATCTTTACTTTCATCTAACAAGTGAACCGGTGATCCTACTACCTCGCTTTCGAGAGTAGCTTCACTGGTTTTTAATCCCACATGAATCTCACGAGACATTGTCTCATCTGAACTTTCGAGGGGCTTCTCTGACTCTACAGGAAGAGGATCTGAAACACTTATGTCCACCTTTGGTGATGAAAGGTCAACCTCAGAAGGAAGAATGGCACCTTTTACATTACCTATTAGTACGGAGCAAGAAGTGATGGGAGCTAGTACGGCTTCAGACCAACCTGTGAACCATTTAGACCTAATGTAACAACGGATGGTAGGAAAAGTGTTCGTACGGCCCAAGTAGTCTGAAAGTATAGCTGAGGAATGAGTTTCTTTAAGGTTAGGGAACAGCTTATCAGAAATGACTATACATGGTAGATACATTAAGTCCATTAACTGTTCCTGAACAGAAGGGTGCTTGGTCATTACAGTCTTTAAAACATCTTCCAACTTTTTGGACCTTCTTAGAAGGACAATCTGAACGTTTATGTCCCTTAACACCACACAAATGACAAACAGGAATAAAAGAAGTCATTTTACTTTCTACTAGAGGCTTTGATTTCTTAAGGTCTGATGAACCCTTGCCCTTAGACATCGATTCCTTTAGGTCTTTATAGGAATTGTGAGCCTCAGCATACAGGTCAGCAGCCTCAGCAACTTCCTCAGCTTTAATCAGGTTACGTTCTCTAATGAATGTTCGTATCTGGTGAGGAAGAGCTGTCAGGAACTGGTCAGCAACCATGAAGTCTCTAAGAGATTCATAACTGCGATCAATTCCTGAACTCTCTATCCAAAAGTCGAACAAACGAGTGTTACCTGTAACTGTTGAAAGTTCTGGCCAGGCTGTAAGGTGGCATACCTGAAATCTTTCCTGTAAGAATTTGTGATTTTTTGATATGCTTTAAGGATTGCCTTCTTCAGTAGGTTATAATTACATATGATATCCTGCGACAAAGTTGCATTGATATTCAAGGCTGTACCAGAAAATAACATTCCTAACCTAGTAGCCCAGGTGTCAGCAGGCCATTCACAGAGGGTAGCGGTATTTTCAAACCTGATAATGTATGAAGTTATGTCTTCCCCCTCTGTGAAGGGAGGTAAATTAGGTGTTGGAATATGTGCACTAGCTGCATGATGTTCAATTACTCCTTCCTCTAATTGTTGTTGTGTAAGAGTTAACTTTCTATTCTCTAATTCAAGGAGAGATTTTTCGAGCTCGCGATCTTTTTCTCTCTCTATTAACTCAAGTTCTCTAGCTTTTTCCTCACGTTCTCTAGCTTTTTCCTCACGTTCTCTAGCTTTTTCCTCACGTTCTCTAGCTTTTTCCTCACGTTCTCTAGCTTTTTCCTCAATTTCTCTATCCTTTGCTCTTTCCTCAAGTTCTCTTAATTTAACTTGTTCTTCACGTACTCTAGCTCTCTCCTCACGATCAAGTCTATCACGCTCCTTTTTGTCTATCAGGGGAAATGAAACGGGTATTCAAGAAAAAGGAGGGTTCAATTCCTGCTCCGCTCAAACTGTAAATAAACCAGAGGGCTCGATCCCTGCTTCAATTAAACAATATGTATTAATTAAAACGAAGGGTTCTATGCCGGCTCCGAGCAAACAGTAAGTAGAATGGGGTCCCTTGACCATCCAATCTTCTCACCAACAAATCAAGAGTGTCCTATGACAGTTCCCTTGATGTAATAAAAAGCTCAATGAAACAAATTGTCACTGGAAAATCTCGGGTCCCTAGAGTCTAATCCTCCAAAGTGTTTCAAGCTCACACAAAAATAGATGGCAGAATTAACTAGTATTCCTGCCTTGACTTGACTTACAATAAATTGAGACCATAACAATCACCAAATCTTTTAAATACCTGTACTGTAGTCCTACCATAGAGAATGATTACTCATGGCTGGTGGTAACCGTCTGTGGTATGCGGCGTTGAAGTTCCAATGGTAGATTCGAGATGGAGTTGAATCTTGATTCAGTCGAGTTGATCCTGGCAAGGTCGCCACTTGTGAAGGCTTACTCAGCCCTGTAACAACTTCAGACAGTATTACCAAGGCTGGCTCCTCCTCAGCAAAATTAATGAATAGAAAAAGAAATAATAACAGACAAACATAAACACTTTATTATGTAGAAAATATAAAACACTTAAATATGAAATATTAATCCTATATTAAAGAAAATGAAAAATGAAAAATATAAATAACTGAATTCAACACTAATATATATAGGGGTGTCTGGTGTTGGTGAAACTCAGTGTTGTTGAAATCGTAGCCGTTGCTGATGTGGGGGGGGGGGTCGCAGGTGTTGGTGACCACCACCGGCTCGTTCTTCACAGAATATCGCCGTAAGTATTCTATCCCGATGACAGGAAAGCAGGTTCTTTACCGCTGCAATGATAAGGGGTTACGTCCTGCACTTTCATACAGGTGCACAGGTAATTAAATCCAAAAAGGGGAAGTCTCAGGATGTTAGTCCATCTCCACCAGTTCTTCTCCTTGATTGACAGGTGACCTTCTCTGTCATCCAAGAGTAGTGCTGGGAGCTGTGAGTCTAGTGATTACTATTTGGACCAGAGCCCCACACGTCACCTTTCGAGGGGGGGGGGAAGGAGGGGAAGGGATAGTGGGAGCTAGACTGGCCCTATGTTAACAAGCAGCCGGCAGTCAAACTCACTTTCGGGGTGGGGGAAAAAAGGCGGGGATAGCGGGAGCTTGACTTACCCTACCTTAACAAGTAGCCGGCAATGAAACTATTGTTACTATATACTCCCTCGCTACTCCTATCTATTGAACTTCTCCCTCCCATAACCTTATTATAACAAACGCAATTTAATATAACCTAATCCAACTAAATATATTTTAGATAAGTTTAAAATAATTTAATAAACACAATGAATATATTTTTCGTTAGGTTCAGAATTATTTTTGCGAAATTATGGCATACACAAAATTTGACTTGGTGTGTCCTAAAAGCAGAACGTAGAGTATCGTAGATGCTGATAAACATACATGTAGATGTGAATTAACATTATTAACACTTGAATTAACATTAACATTTATGTATGCTTCATATTACATGCATATCATTCATATATGCTTGTGTGTGTACTCGCCTAGTTGTACTCGCCTAGTTGTGATTGCAGGGGTCGATTCACAGCTCCTGACGCTGCCTCTTCACTGGTCGCTACTCGGTCACACTTCCCGGTCCATGAGCTTTATCATACCTCCCCTTAAAGCTGTGTATGGATCCTGCCTCCACTACATCGTGTGTGTGTGTGTGTGTGTGTGTGTGTGTGTGTGTGTGTGGAATGGAGAGGAGCAGAGAGGTAGGAAGAGGAGAAGAGAGGTGTATGTAGGAGAAAAAAGGCTGGGATGTATGGTGGTTGAAAAAATAAATTGGTGAGAAATGGAAAAACTGTTGTCGTTTCTGATATATAAAATAAGTGCGCTCGTTTCCCACTTAACATCCACTCTGTTTCAGTTCTTCATATACAGAAAAAGTAAGGCAGTGTAGACTACGGTAGACAAGAGTAATCACGGGGGAAACAAGAGGCTCAGGCTCTCTTTTTAGACAATCGTTATTTTATCACTATATTTGTCAGATTCCTGTGTGCACTCTTATAGCAGTCATCCTGTTATATTCACTTAACTAGCAGTCATCCTGTTATATTCACTTAACTAGCAGTCATCCTGTTATATTCACTTAACTAGCAGTCATCCTGTTATATTCACTTAACTAGCAGTCATCCTGTTATATTCACTTAACTAGCAGTCATCCTGTTATATTCACTTAACTAGCAGTCATCCTGTTATATTCACTTAACTAGCAGTCATCCTGTTATATTCACTTAACTAGCAGTCATCCTGTTATATTCACTTAACTAGCAGTCATCCTGTTATATTCACTTAACTAGCAGTCATCCTGTTATATTCACTTAACTAGCAGTCATCCTGTTATATTCACTTAACTAGCAGTCATCCTGTTATATTCACTTAACTAGCAGTCATCCTGTTATATTCACTTAACTAGCAGTCATCCTGTTATATTCACTTAACTAGCAGTCATCCTGTTATATTCACTGTTAACTAGCAGTCATCCTGTTATATTCACTGTTAACTAGCAGTCATCCTGTTATATTCACTCTTAACTAGCAGTCATCGTGTTATATTCACTGTTAACTAGCAGTCATTCTGTTATATTCACTGTTAACTAGCAGTCATCCTGTTATATTCACTGTTAACTAGCAGGCACCCTGTTATATTCACTGTTAACTAGCAGTCATCCTGTTATATTCACTGTTAACTAGCAGTCATCCTGTTATATTCACTGTTAACTAGCAGTCATTCTGTTACATTCACTGTTAACTAGCAGTCATTCTGTTATATTCACTGTTAACTAGCAGGCACCCTGTTATATTCACTGTTAACGAGCAGTCATCCTGTTATATTCACTGTTAACTAGCAGTCATTCTGTTATATTCACTGTTAACTAGCAATCATTCTGTTATATTCTCTGTTAACTAGCAAGCACCTTGTTATATTCACTGTTAACTAGCAGTCATCCTGTTATATTCACTGTTAACTAGCAGTCATTCTGTTATATTCACTATTAACTATCAGTCCTGTTATATTCACTGTTAACTAGCAGGCACCCTGTTATATTCACTGTTAACTAGCAGTCATCCTGTTATATTCACTGTTAACTAGCAGGCACCCTGTTATATTCACTGTTAACTAGCAGTCATCCTGTTATATTCACTGTTCACTAGCAGGCACCCTGTTATATTCACTATTAACTAGCAGTCATCCTGTTGTATTCACTGTTAACTAGCAGTCATCCTGTTGTAATCACTGTTAACTAGCAGTCATTCTGTTATATTCACTGTTAACTAGCAGTTATTCTGTTATATTCACTGTTAACTAGCAGTCATTCTGTTACATTCACTGTTAACTAGCAGTCATCCTGTTACATTCACTGTTAACTAGCAGTCATCCTGTTGTATTCACTGTTAACTAGCAGTCATCCTGTTGTATTCACTCTTAACTAGCAGTCATCCTGTTGTATTCACTGTTAACTAGCAGTCATCCTGTTATATTCACTGTTAACTAGCAGTTATTCTGTTCCATTCACTGTTAACTAGCAGTCATCCTGTTCTATTCACTGTTAACTAGCCGGCATCCTGTTCCATTCACTGTTAACTAGCAGTCATACTGTTCCATTCACTGTTAACTAGCAGTCATACTCTTCCATTCACTGTTAACTGCAGTCATCCTGTTCCATTCACTGTTAACTAGCAATCCTGTTCAATTCACTGTTAACTAGCAGTCATCCTGTACCATTCACTGTTAACTAGCAGTCATCCTGTACCATTCACTGTTAACTAGCAGTCATCCTGTACCATTCACTGTTAACTAGCAGTCATCCTGTACCATTCACTGTTAACTAGCAGTCATCCTGTACCATTCACTGTTAACTAGCAGTCATCCTGTACCATTCACTGTTAACTAGCAGTCCTCCTGTTATATTTACATGTCTATAGCATCCATTCTCTTCCAACCACAGTTACCTATAATATTCATCCTGTTCCATTCACAGTTATCTACAGCATCTATCCAGTTTCATTTACCCTTATCTATAGCATGCAGCCTGTTCCATTCACTGTTGTCTCTCCATCCTGTTCCAACCCCTGTTATCTCTAGCATTCAGCCTGTTCCCTTCAATGTTAATACAAGAATTTTTTACACACTTGAATTTGTAGGTATATAGCAGTTCTGCAGCCTTTGCTCATTTCAGTATCACTCCTGTGTAAAGTATACAAACCCCTTACTGCCTCTCAACACTGCCATCCTCAGCTTTCGACTATCACGAACAGTTTTATTTTCAACAAGTTGGCTGTCTCCCAAGGCAGGGTGACCCAAAAAGAAAGAGAATCCCCAAAAGTAAAATACTTTCATCATTGTGGCATGCAAAGAGTACGTAACCTTTATTCGGCGCATGTACACACCCTCATTTACAGGCTATCTCCCCCAACCAGCGAACCAGGTGACTGAGAGTTGACGATGGGGCCCCGTCGTTCAACTAGTGACCAGGTTCCAGCCAATAAGAAGATGGTTTTGGCAATCGCAGAGGTTATGTGGGTACCACTCTCCTGTCTGCCCTTGTCATTCCCATTCTAGGGCTGGTTGAAACACGGTCTGCTCTCTTGTGGCTTCTATTCTGCCTTGCTTACCGTGGAGTGCACTAATACCTATCACTGTACATAGTGTATATAGTGTACATATTGCTGTTCTAAATTGAAGGATAATATAAGTCAAAACTTTTCTGCTGTGTTTATTTTGCTCCCTTTACACCCAGGATAACAGGCCATTTGGACTCCTGGGTTGTAATAATCATTCAACACTTTCACATCATTCATACATAATCACTGTCTTTACAAAGACGCTCAGATATAACAGTTTAGAAATCCCTTCAAACTGTCAGTATTCCAAACACTTCCAGGTACACATATTCTTTCAGGTGAATAGAAGAGCTGAGGAGAACGGCCCCATACATCTCGCTCTTCCTGGACACGTAATCGAGTTCCTTTTACCTGCGAGCTGAGCGGTATACAGTTGTAGTTCCCAATATCATCACTTTCGAGACTCAAGTCGTAAATACTAGCTGAACTGAAGCTGGGTTCTAGTATGTGACCCTAGTTAGTCGTATAGTTTAGGTCCGCTAGCTATTAACTTTGCCAAATATGCTCACTACAGTTGCCTGCAAGAGGCAATATCATATACCACCAAGGACACATTGTTGGTGCGCAATTAAGAGAATATATTGTCTGTAAGGTCGTTGTTGCGATACGTAAAGCGATATTTTCGTGGTCGCTCCTGAGCATGTCTCCCATCTTGCCCAATATCCCATGTTATTGCTATCATATTAAGTGTTACTGCCGACAAAGAGAGAGATATTGCTGGAAGGTTTTATTGCGACAGCGTTGTGCTCTAATCAGAGGTTCTGTCATGAAAAACCTTTCCTTAGCTCAGTGATATTTCCGTGACGGCTTTATCTACTGCAATATAACTTTAAATTTTAAAGGGGTGGAGTGGTAAGCCAGCGGAAGGCCTCGTCCCAAGCTTCGTTTTCCTTCGTGCTGGTTTTTTGTCTCTCTTTGCAGATTGAAATCAAAAGCATTGCAAAACTGTGACGTTTGCATTGCAGATATCACAGTAATGCAATATCATTGCATTGCAATAATATTATGTTAAATATTAATGTACAGAAAAAACACGGTATTAAACATGAAGCGAGTAAATACAACACGAAATACACGCCTGAATATTGTGGTTTAAATACAACACGAAATACACGCCTGAATATTGTGGTTTAAATACAACACGAAATACACGCCTGAATACTGTGGTTTAAATACAACACGAAATACACGCCTGAATACTGTGGTTTAAATACAACACGAAATGAGAGTAAGACACATGTGCAACATCTGGTTATCTTTATTGTAGACGTTTCGCCATCCAGTGGATTTATCAATACAGATTCTAGGACATAACTTGAAGACAGTAGAACTATGTACAGAAGATGAGGTAATCAGTCCCTCAACCTAGGAGTAGGTGCGAAGAGCACCATAGTCGTGGAGATTCTGAAGCAGAAGAAAGGAGCCTGGCGCTTATATAGTAACGTCAGGTGAAGCAGACGAGGGCATAGTCACTGGTAGGCGGGATTCCCCAGTGGAAGTAGGTCCTTCCCAAAGAGATGGGTTAGTTGTAGTAGTAGTTGTCGTAGTCGTGAAGGTTATGTACATGTCCTCAGAACCAAGATTCTGTGATGTTGCAGTGTCTGACAAGTTGTGTTCGTACACAACAACACGAAATACACGCCTGAATATTGTGGTTTAAATACAACACGAAATACACGCCTGAATATTGTGGTTTAAATACAACACGAAATACACGCCTGAATATTGTGGTTTAAATACAACACGAAATACACGCCTGAATATTGTGGTTTAAATACAACACGAAATACACGCCTGAATATTGTGGTTTAAATACAACACGAAATACACGCCTGAATATTGTGGTTTAAATACAACACGAAATACACGCCTGAATATTGTGGTTTAAATACAACACGAAATACACGCCTGAATATTGTGGTTTAAATACAACACGAAATACACGCCTGAATATTGTGGTTTAAATACAACACGAAATACACGCCTGAATATTGTGGTTTAAATACAACACGAAATACACGCCTGAATATTGTGGTTTAAATACAACACGAAATACACGCCTGAATATTGTGGTTTAAATACAACACGAAATACACGCCTGAATATTGTGGTTTAAATACAACACGAAATACACGCCTGAATATTGTGGTTTAAATACAACACGAAATACACGCCTGAATGCTGTGGTTTAAATACAACACGAAATACACGCCTGAATATTGTGGTTTAAATACAACACGAAATACACGCCTGAATATTGTGGTTTAAATACAACACGAAATACACGCCTGAATATTGTGGTTTAAATACAACACGAAATACACGCCTGAAGATTGTGGTTTAAATACAACACGAAATACACGCCTGAATACTGTGGTTTAAATACAACACGAAATACACGCCTGAATACTGTGGTTTAAATACAACACGAAATACACGCCTGAATACTGTGGTTTAAATACAACACGAAATACACGCCTGAATACTGTGGTTTAAATACAACACGAAATACACGCCTGAATATTGTGGTTTAAATACAACACGAAATACACGCCTGAATACTGTGGTTTAAATACAACACGAAACACACGCCTGAATAGTGTGGTTTAAATACAACACGAAATACATGCCTGAATATTGTGGTTTAAATACAACACGAAATACACGCCTGAATATTGTGGTTTAAATACAACACGAAATACACGCCTGAATATTGTGGTTTAAATACAACACGAAATACACGCCTGAATATTGTGGTTTAAATACAACACGAAATACACGCCTGAATATTGTGGTTTAAAAACAACACGAAATACACGCCTGAATATTGTGGTTTAAATACAACACGAAATACACGCCTGAATATTGTGGTTTAAATACAACACGAAATACACGCCTGAATATTGTGGTTTAAATACAACACGAAATACACGCCTGAATATTGTGGTTTAAATACAACACGAAATACACGCCTGAATATTGTGGTTTAAATACAACACGAAATACACGCCTGAATATTGTGGTTTAAATACAACACGAAATACACGCCTGAATATTGTGGTTTAAATACAACACGAAATACACGCCTGAATATTGTGGTTTAAATACAACACGAAATACGCGCCTGAATATTGTGGTTTAAATACAACACGAAATACACGCCTGAATATTGTGGTTTAAATACAACACGAAATACACGCCTGAATATTGTGGTTTAAATACAACACGAAATACACGCCTGAATATTGTGGTTTAAATACAACACGAAATACACGCCTGAATATTGTGGTTTAAATACAACACGAAATACACGCCTGAATATTGTGGTTTAAATACAACACGAAATACACGCCTGAATATTGTGGTTTAAATACAACACGAAATACACGCCTGAATATTGTGGTTTAAATACAACACGAAATACACGCCTGAATATTGTGGTTTAAATACAACACGAAATACACGCCTGAATATTGTGGTTTAAATACAACACGAAATACACGCCTGAATATTGTGGTTTAAATACAACACGAAATACACGCCTGAATACTGTGGTTTAAATACAACACGAAATACACGCCTGAATATTGTGGTTTAAATACAACACGAAATACACGCCTGAATATTGTGGTTTAAATACAACACGAAATACACGCCTGAATATTGTGGTTTAAATACAACACGAAATACACGCCTGAATATTGTGGTTTAAATACAACACGAAATACACGCCTGAATATTGTGGTTTAAATACAACACGAAATACACGCCTGAATATTGTGGTTTAAATACAACACGAAATACACGCCTGAATATTGTGGTTTAAATACAACACGAAATACACGCCTGAATACTGTGGTTTAAATACAACACGAAATACACGCCTGAATATTGTGGTTTAAATACAACACGAAATACACGCCTGAATATTGTGGTTTAAATACAACACGAAATACACGCCTGCATATTGTGGTTTAAATACAACACGAAATACACGCCTGAAGATTGTGGTTTAAATACAACACGAAATACACGCCTGAATACTGTGGTTTAAATACAACACGAAATACACGCCTGAATACTGTGGTTTAAATACAACACGAAATACACGCCTGAATACTGTGGTTTAAATACAACACGAAATACACGCCTGAATACTGTGGTTTAAATACAACACGAAATACACGCCTGAATATTGTGGTTTAAATACAACACGAAATACACGCCTGAATACTGTGGTTTAAATACAACACGAAATACACGCCTGAATACTGTGGTTTAAATACAACACGAAATACACGCCTGAATATTGTGGTTTAAATACAACACGAAATACACGCCTGAATATTGTGGTTTAAATACAACACGAAATACACGCCTGAATATTGTGGTTTAAATACAACACGAAATACACGCCTGAATATTGTGGTTTAAATACAACACGAAATACACGCCTGAATATTGTGGTTTCAATACAACACGAAATACACGCCTGAATATTGTGGTTTAAATACAACACGAAATACACGCCTGAATATTGTGGTTTAAATACAACACGAAATACACGCCTGAATATTGTGGTTTAAATACAACACGAAATACACGCCTGTATACTGTGGTTTAAATACAACACGAAACACACGCCTGAATAGTGTGGTTTAAATACAACACGAAATACATGCCTGAATATTGTGGTTTAAATACAACACGAAATACACGCCTGAATATTGTGGTTTAAATACAACACGAAATACACGCCTGAATATTGTGGTTTAAATACAACACGAAATACACGCCTGAATATTGTGGTTTAAATACAACACGAAATACACGCCTGAATATTGTGGTTTAAAAACAACACGAAATACACGCCTGAATATTGTGGTTTAAATACAACACGAAATACACGCCTGAATATTGTGGTTTAAATACAACAAGAAATACACGCCTGAATATTGTGGTTTAAATACAACACGAAATACACGCCTGAATATTGTGGTTTAAATACAACACGAAATACACGCCTGAATATTGTGGTTTAAATACAACACGAAATACACGCCTGAATATTGTGGTTTAAATACAACACGAAATACACGCCTGAATATTGTGGTTTAAAAACAACACGAAATACACGCCTGAATATTGTGGTTTAAATACAACACGAAATACACGCCTGAATATTGTGGTTTAAATACAACAAGAAATACACGCCTGAATATTGTGGTTTAAATACAACACGAAATACACGCCTGAATATTGTGGTTTAAATACAACACGAAATACACGCCTGAATATTGTGGTTTAAATACAACACGAAATACACGCCTGAATATTGTGGTTTAAATACAACACGAAATACGCGCCTGAATATTGTGGTTTAAATACAACACGAAATACACGCCTGAATATTGTGTTTTAAATACAACACGAAATACACGCCTGAATATTGTGGTTTAAATACAACACGAAATACACGCCTGAATATTGTGGTTTAAATACAACACGAAATACACGCCTGAATATTGTGGTTTAAATACAACACGAAATACACGCCTGAATATTGTGGTTTAAATACAACACGAAATACACGCCTGAATATTGTGGTTTAAATACAACACGAAATACACGCCTGAATATTGTGGTTTAAATACAACACGAAATACGCGCCTGAATATTGTGGTTTAAATACAACACGAAATACACGCCTGAATATTGTGTTTTAAATACAACACGAAATACACGCCTGAATATTGTGGTTTAAATACAACACGAAATACACGCCTGAATATTGTGGTTTAAATACAACACGAAATACACGCCTGAATATTGTGGTTTAAATACAACACGAAATACACGCCTGAATATTGTGGTTTAAATACAACACGAAATACACGCCTGAATATTGTGGTTTAAATACAACACGAAATACACGCCTGAATATTGTGGTTTAAATACAACACGAAATACACGCCTGAATATTGTGGTTTAAATACAACACGAAATACAGGCCTGAATATTGTGGTTTAAATACAACACGAAATACAGGCCTGAATATTGTGGTTTAAATACAACACGAAATACACGCCTGAATACTGTGGTTTAAATACAACACGAAATACACGCCTGAATATTGTGGTTTAAATACAACACGAAATACACGCCTGAATATTGTGGTTTAAATACAACACGAAATACACGCCTGAATATTGTGGTTTAAATACAACACGAAATACACGCCTGAATATTGTGGTTTAAATACAACACGAAATACACGCCTGAATATTGTGGTTTAAATACAACACGAAATACACGCCTGAATATTGTGGTTTAAATACAACACGAAATACACGCCTGAATATTGTGGTTTAAATACAACACGAAATACACGCCTGAATACTGTGGTTTAAATACAACACGAAATACACGCCTGAATATTGTGGTTTAAATACAACACGAAATACACGCCTGAATATTGTGGTTTAAATACAACACGAAATACACGCCTGCATATTGTGGTTTAAATACAACACGAAATACACGCCTGAAGATTGTGGTTTAAATACAACACGAAATACACGCCTGAATACTGTGGTTTAAATACAACACGAAATACACGCCTGAATACTGTGGTTTAAATACAACACGAAATACACGCCTGAATACTGTGGTTTAAATACAACACGAAATACACGCCTGAATACTGTGGTTTAAATACAACACGAAATACACGCCTGAATATTGTGGTTTAAATACAACACGAAATACACGCCTGAATATTGTGGTTTAAATACAACACGAAATACACGCCTGAATATTGTGGTTTAAATACAACACGAAATACACGCCTGAATATTGTGGTTTAAATACAACACGAAATACACGCCTGAATATTGTGGTTTAAATACAACACGAAATACACGCCTGAATATTGTGGTTTAAATACAACACGAAATACACGCCAGAATACTGTGGTTTAAATACAACACGAAATACACGCCTGAATATTGTGGTTTAAATACAACACGAAATACACGCCTAAATATTGTGGTTTAAATACAACACGAAATACACGCCTGAATATTGTGGTTTAAATACAACACGAAATACACGCCTGAATATTGTGGTTTAAATACAACACGAAATACACGCCTGAATATTGTGGTTTAAATACAACACGAAATACACGCCTGAATATTGTGGTTTAAATACAACACGAAATACACGCCTGAATATTGTGGTTTAAATACAACACGAAATACACGCCTGAATATTGTGGTTTAAATACAACACGAAATACACGCCTGAATATTGTGGTTTAAATACAACACGAAATACACGCCTGAATATTGTGGTTTAAATACAACACGAGATACACGCCTGAATATTGTGGTTTAAATACAGCACGAAATACACGCCTGAATATTGTGGTTTAAATACAACACGAAATACACGCCTGAATATTGTGGTTTAAATACAACACGAAATACACGCCTGAATATTGTGGTTTAAATACAACACGAAATACACGCCTGAATATTGTGGTTTAAATACAACACGAAATACACGCCTGCATATTGTGGTTTAAATACAACACGAAATACACGCCTGAAGATTGTGGTTTAAATACAACACGAAATACACGCCTGAATACTGTGGTTTAAATACAACACGAAATACACGCCTGAATACTGTGGTTTAAATACAACACGAAATACACGCCTGAATACTGTGGTTTAAATACAACACGAAATACACGCCTGAATACTGTGGTTTAAATACAACACGAAATACACGCCTGAATATTGTGGTTTAAATACAACACGAAATACACGCCTGAATACTGTGGTTTAAATACAACACGAAATACACGCCTGAATACTGTGGTTTAAATACAACACGAAATACACGCCTGAATATTGTGGTTTAAATACAACACGAAATACACGCCTGAATATTGTGGTTTAAATACAACACGAAATACACGCCTGAATATTGTGGTTTAAATACAACACGAAATACACGCCTGAATATTGTGGTTTAAATACAACACGAAATACACGCCTGAATATTGTGGTTTAAATACAACACGAAATACACGCCTGAATATTGTGGTTTAAATACAACACGAAATACACGCCTGAATATTGTGGTTTAAATACAACACGAAATACACGCCTGAATATTGTGGTTTAAATACAACACGAAATACACGCCTGAATACTGTGGTTTAAATACAACACGAAACACACGCCTGAATAGTGTGGTTTAAATACAACACGAAATACATGCCTGAATATTGTGGTTTAAATACAACACGAAATACACGCCTGAATATTGTGGTTTAAATACAACACGAAATACACGCCTGAATATTGTGGTTTAAATACAACACGAAATACACGCCTGAATATTGTGGTTTAAATACAACACGAAATACACGCCTGAATATTGTGGTTTAAAAACAACACGAAATACACGCCTGAATATTGTGGTTTAAATACAACACGAAATACACGCCTGAATATTGTGGTTTAAATACAACAAGAAATACACGCCTGAATATTGTGGTTTAAATACAACACGAAATACACGCCTGAATATTGTGGTTTAAATACAACACGAAATACACGCCTGAATATTGTGGTTTAAATACAACACGAAATACACGCCTGAATATTGTGGTTTAAATACAACACGAAATACACGCCTGAATATTGTGGTTTAAATACAACACGAAATACACGCCTGAATATTGTGGTTTAAATACAACACGAAATACGCGCCTGAATATTGTGGTTTAAATACAACACGAAATACACGCCTGAATATTGTGGTTTAAATACAACACGAAATACACGCCTGAATATTGTGGTTTAAATACAACACGAAATACACGCCTGAATATTGTGGTTTAAATACAACACGAAATACACGCCTGAATATTGTGGTTTAAATACAACACGAAATACACGCCTGAATATTGTGGTTTAAATACAACACGAAATACACGCCTGAATATTGTGGTTTAAATACAACACGAAATACACGCCTGAATATTGTGGTTTAAATACAACACGAAATACACGCCTGAATATTGTGGTTTAAATACAACACGAAATACACGCCTGAATATTGTGGTTTAAATACAACACGAAATACACGCCTGAATATTGTGGTTTAAATACAACACGAAATACACGCCTGAATACTGTGGTTTAAATACAACACGAAATACACGCCTGAATATTGTGGTTTAAATACAACACGAAATACACGCCTGAATATTGTGGTTTAAATACAACACGAAATACACGCCTGAATATTGTGGTTTAAATACAACACGAAATACACGCCTGAATATTGTGGTTTAAATACAACACGAAATACACGCCTGAATATTGTGGTTTAAATACAACACGAAATACACGCCTGAATATTGTGGTTTAAATACAACACGAAATACACGCCTGAATATTGTGGTTTAAATACAACACGAAATACACGCCTGAATACTGTGGTTTAAATACAACACGAAATACACGCCTGAATATTGTGGTTTAAATACAACACGAAATACACGCCTGAATATTGTGGTTTAAATACAACACGAAATACACGCCTGCATATTGTGGTTTAAATACAACACGAAATACACGCCTGAAGATTGTGGTTTAAATACAACACGAAATACACGCCTGAATACTGTGGTTTAAATACAACACGAAATACACGCCTGAATACTGTGGTTTAAATACAACACGAAATACACGCCTGAATACTGTGGTTTAAATACAACACGAAATACACGCCTGAATACTGTGGTTTAAATACAACACGAAATACACGCCTGAATATTGTGGTTTAAATACAACACGAAATACACGCCTGAATACTGTGGTTTAAATACAACACGAAATACACGCCTGAATACTGTGGTTTAAATACAACACGAAATACACGCCTGAATATTGTGGTTTAAATACAACACGAAATACTCGCCTGAATATTGTGGTTTAAATACAACACGAAATACACGCCTGAATATTGTGGTTTAAATACAACACGAAATACACGCCTGAATATTGTGGTTTAAATACAACACGAAATACACGCCTGAATATTGTGGTTTAAATACAACACGAAATACACGCCTGAATATTGTGGTTTAAATACAAAACGAAATACACGCCTGAATATTGTGGTTTAAATACAACACGAAATACACGCCTGAATATTGTGGTTTAAATACAACACGAAATACACGCCTGAATATTGTGGTTTAAATACAACACGAAATACACGCCTGAATATTGTGGTTTAAATACAACACGAAATACACGCCTGAATATTGTGGTTTAAATACAACACGAAATACACGCCTGAATATTGTGGTTTAAATACAACACGAGATACACGCCTGAATATTGTGGTTTAAATACAGCACGAAATACACGCCTGAATATTGTGGTTTAAATACAACACGAAATACACGCCTGAATATTGTGGTTTAAATACAACACGAAATACACGCCTGAATATTGTGGTTTAAATACAACACGAAATACACGCCTGAATATTGTGGTTTAAATACAACACGAAATACACGCCTGTATATTGTGGTTTAAATACAACACGAAATACACGCCTGAATATTGTGGTTTAAATACAACACGAAATACACGCCTGAATATTGTGGTTTAAATACAACAAGAAATACACGCCTGAATATTGTGGTTTAAATACAACACGAAATACACGCCTGAATATTGTGGTTTAAATACAACACAAAATACACGCCTGAATATTGTGGTTTAAATACAACACAAAATACACGCCTGAATATTGTGGTTTAAATACAACACGAAATACACGCCTGAATATTGTGGTTTAAATACAACACGAAATACACGCCTGAATATTGTGGTTTAAAATGCAACACGAAATACACGCCTGAATATTGTGGTTTAAATACAACAAGAAATACACGCCTGAATATTGTGGTTTAAATACAACACGAAATACACGCCTGAATATTGTGGTTTAAATACAACACAAAATACACGCCTGAATATTGTGGTTTAAATACAACACGAAATATACTCCTGTTTGTTGAATTAGACACATGTGCAACTCTTGGGTATCTTTATTGAGGAAACGTTTCGCCACACAGTGGCTTCATCAGTCCATACGTAGGAGAAACTTGAAGAACAGGAGGAGAATGAGGTAATCAGTCCCTCAACCTTGAGTCGATGTGCGGAGAAGCAGCTTATAAACCGTATGGCAGGAGAGGTGCAGCAGTCATAGGTGGTGTCACATTTGTTCAATGTGGAAGTAGGTCGTGCCCAAGGGTTAGGCAAGTGAAGAATTCCCAAGTATTAAGATCCCAAGAAGTTAAATATACACCCAAGAGTTGCACATGTGCAACCCAAGACACCCAAGAGTTGCACATGTGCAACCCAAGACACCCAAGAGTTGCACATGTGCAACCCAAGACACCCAAGAGTTGCACATGTGCAACCCAAGACACCCAAGAGTTGCACATGTGCAACCCAAGACACCCAAGAGTTGCACATGTGCAACCCAAGACACCCAAGAGTTGCACATGTGCAACCCAAGACACCCAAGAGTTGCACATGTGCAACCCAAGACACCCAAGAGTTGCACATGTGTCTAATTCAACAACATGTCGGTTCTCTGAACCATTCATCTACAATACTCCTATTTAAATGCAACACAAAATATATGCCTGTATATTGTGGTTTAAATACAACACAAAATACACGCCTGTATATTGTGGTTTATATACAACGTAAAATACACTCATGTGTATTGTATTTAAATACAACACAAAATACATGCCGATACCAACCGATACTTTTAACATGCTAATATTACATGTTTGATTACATATATTAAAATTAACACTCTACCTCACTATTATGAGAGTTACTCGCATTCTCTCTCTCTCTCTCTCTCTCTCTCTCTCTCTCTCTCTCTCTCTCATACACACACACACACAAGCTACGAGAAGATACGAACGGTATTGTATCTAACAACACTGGAGGACAGAAGACCCAGGGGAGACATGATTGCAACTCAGTAGGAATTGATAACGTAGATAGACATAGAGATAGGCTGTTTGTGGAGCGAGAAACTGGAGCCCGGGGAGAAAGCTGGAAGCTGAAGGCACTGATGAGCCGCTGGGATTATAGGAATTATTTCTTCAGTCTCAAGAGTGGTCGGGAAATGGAATGATCTTGGTGAGGAAGTGGTGGAGACAGGCTTCATACATAGTTTTAAGAACAGGTATGATAAAGCCCTGGAGGAGAGTGGCAAGAAGCAGGGCCAGGAGCTGAGTATCAACCTCTCGGAGAAATTAAGTTATTGAATGTTAAACCTTACATGGCTATTTATTCCTATTGACGAATAATCATCCCATTATGTATTGAACTTAGTTATCACAAATTTAGATACAAAATAAAGGCAAAATATCGGTATCGGCTGTAAAATTGGATATAGGTATCGGCAAACATTTTAAAAATGTCTGATTCCTAATATTATATATGTTTCTTATATATTTTTTTCCCTATTTATCTGAAATATTTAGAGTTGTAATATTTCAGGCGAAGGAATTGATAAATATTCCTCAATTATCAGTAATTTATTTATATTTAACATTTATATGTTAATATATGAAATGGGGGAGGGAAGGAAGATTTTTTGCTGTACAAATGTGAGTGGATGTGAAAAAAACACAGCTCCTGGCTGCTTAAGCCGGTGGGAGAATTGGAGCTGCCTCGCATAGGCCAGTAGGCCTGTTGCAGTGTTCCTTCTTTCTTATGTTCCTATTATAATTATTTCAAACATATGATTTGCTAAAAACATTATGACGTGTTATGAGGTCATAAATTTCTTCTGTCATGAGTGGCTGCTGTCATGTGATGGTGCTCATGGGAGGTTCTCTGCCACTCTGTTTCAGTCTGAAAGTAGTTGCTCTCTCTCTCTCTTTTTTTCCCTCTCCTGTTAAACTGGTTTGTGTGTAATAATTGCTTTAACCCTCTTTAATAAGTTTATTCAGGTATACACAAATACAGATACATAGATTATCATACATAGCAGCATATGTTGGTTTAGAAAGACACGTAAGCAAACACTATAACATATTTATTAGAAAACGTTTCGGTCCTGGGACCTTGATCACTTCAGAAGTGATCAAGGTCCCAGGACCGAAACGTTTTCTAATAAATATGTTATAGTGTTTGCTTACGTGTCTTTCTAAACCAACTTGTCGGTATTTATTACCAAGGTTTATACCAGCAGCATATGTGTACAGAACCTGGGATAACACAAGTGTGTGCTCCCGCCTGCCTGCCTCTACGATACCAGTGACTCTTATACTTCTTTGTTATTTCATATTGTGATATCAGCTGTTTACTGTGATCTTATTGCAACAATACTTATGTGAGTTTCACTAAAATTTACTGGTAAGCCTAATTTTTTCTTCTGTACTTACAAGTGTGACTGGCGTAAATGTGTCGCCTCGTAATATCAAAACGCTTTAACCTTCATAAAAAAAATATATACAGTGGACCCCCGCTTAACGATCACCTCCAAATGCGACCAATTATGTAAGTGTATTTATGTAAGTGCGTTTGTACGTGTATGTTTGGGGGTCTGAAATGGACTAACGTACTTCACAATATTCCTTATGGGAAAAAATTCGGTCAGTACTGGCACCTGAACATACTTCTGGAATGAAAAAATATCGTTAACCGGGGGTCCACTGTATATATATATAATAGTGACAAAAAGATTATATCGTTTACTTAAATATAAACTAAACTAGCGTGAAATATTTCCCAACTGAATCAAAGCAATTAAGACGTAAAATATAAATCGAGAATGTGGATTGAAACCGAGATATGCAAAACAATGTACAATTGTTTCCAGTAAGAGGAGTGAGAGAGGTGTTACTGAAGGCTAGCTTTGATCCACAGTGGTCCAGAGAGACGTTAATAGAATAGTCACAGAAGATAAAAGCAGAAGATTCAGTTGCCACATATTGAAGCCAGACACTCATGGTATATGTCTGAGGCTTAATGAAAGACGTGAGGCAGCACTGTGTAGTGTAGCTGAAGATTCGCACAAACTAGGGCGAAGCGTTTTAATAATCCCTTTGTCGTGTTTGGCCGAAAAAATTCGGTATTAATTACGTGTTTTGGGGGCGTGTCATACTCCGTGACCCGCGCGGCCAGCTTCCCGTTCTTTAGTTCCAACCAATCACAAGCCTTCCCTGAGTCTCTTCAGCTAAGTACAGTTCGCTTCTGCCGCCTTCCCATTGGTTGAGAGATCAGGTGAACGCAGGTGGCTGGTATTGGAGGTGATGAGTTTGTAGAGAAGAGAGCCCACAGAATGGCAGAAGAGCTGTATAATTACATCTTTATTTACTACTGGGAACGCTTGGAAGCACTTGACTTGTACTCGTTGGAACGCAGGAGGGAGAGATATATCATAATCTACACTTGGAAAGTCCTGGAAGGAATGGTCCCAAATCTGCACACAGAAATCACTCCCTACGAAAGTAAAAGACTGGGCAGGCGATGCAAAATGACCCCACTAAAAAGTAGGGGCGCCATTGGTACACTAAGGGAAAACACCATAAGTGTCCGGGGTCCAAGACTGTTCAACAGCCTCCCATCAAGCATTAGGAGAATTGCCAATAAACCCCTGGCTGCCTTCAAGAGAGAGCTGGACAGATACCTAAAGTCAGTGCCGGATCAGCCGGGCTGTGGCTCGTACGTTGGATTGCGTGCGGCCAGCAGTAACAGCCTAGTTGATCAGGCCCTGATCCATCCGGAAACCTGGTCATGGACCGGGCCGCGGGGGCGTTAATCCCCGGAATAACCTCCAGGTAACATGTACAAGGTATACAGACCATAGCTGATATCAATGACATACTATATATAGAGCTGCCTGTTACGCTGACCATTTCGGGCAAATTAGGTCGTTGTCCCAGGATGCGACCCACACCAGTCGCCTAACTCCTAGGAACACATTTTACAGATGGGTGAAAATGGACAACCGGTGTCATGAAACACGTCCAATGATTCTACACGCACTGAGAATCGAACGCAGACCTTCACCGTGCGGAGCGAGAGCTTTAGCCACCAGGCCACGTGGTACCGTATGGCTCATGTGGGGTTAGCGCTTAGTTACGACAATAACCACAGAATGGCAGAGTTCCACAACTACGCTGTAGCCTTCCACAAATGATCACCTCAAAGTTGAGTAGATTATTTACGACTTTTTGCTACGGTCACACAGCTCATCAGATTCCATCGATGTATCGCTGGCTCTCTCAGGGGAGAAAATAACAAGTTACCATTATAGCAAGTGGTTCACTCTATAAGCTGACAGTTTAATAAGTTTATTCAGGTATACACAAATACAGTTACATAGATTATCGTACATGGCAGCATATGTGTAGAGAAACTAGGGGTCCTTTAGACATAAATATGTGTATCGTTACGTTAAAGACTAAGTACCACAAAATCATGACCGGTAACAAATGCTGGAAAAATAAACACAAAATAAACAGAGGAATGAATGTTTAAGACAAGAGAGATTCCTGGTACAACAAATC
>NW_027195032.1:917500-957500 GCF_038502225.1 Cherax quadricarinatus
TGGCTGTTGGGAAGGATTATAACTTTGTTAGGAGTGGTGTTGGTGCGTGGAGAAGTAATGATCTGAAGAGCTGTCTTCTTGCAGTCTTTGATGAAAAAGGAAGAGAAATATAGATCATTTTGATTGGAATAGAAGTGGGCGAGATCATTTTTGTCTTCAGGGTTACGGTAAACTTGAAATTTTAGATCATTTACTTTGTGTATGAGGACGTCTAGAATAGGTAGCTTGTCATTGGACTCTTCTTCTAGTGTAACCTGGATAGTCGGTTCAAAACGTTTGGGAGTTATTATGAGGACGTCGTCCACGTAACGTAACCAAGTGACGTTGGTGGGGATGATAATCGTGAAGTATTCAACATCACGGCGCTGATGGGGGATCCCATTCCCATACCATAAGATAGTTTGCAGAGCCTGTTATTTAAAGAAAAGCAATTGAAATTAATGCAGAGTCCAATCAACTCGACAGGATCTCCGCGAGGTAGAGGAAGATTAAGGTTTTGATTGACTTGACGTCGTAGAACGTTAGTGGCTTGTGTGGTGGGTACTTTAATGAAGAGAGAAGTTACGTCCAAACTACTTAGTTTCTTGTTTCGGATGGAGAGGTTTCTGATACGGATGAGAAGGTCGGCTGAATGCCTAAGATGAGCGGGGCTGATGGTCCCCAGAAGGCAGGAAAGATGTTTGGCATAAACTTCGGCTAGTTTTGTGTGGTGCACTGCCTATACCTGAGGTGATTGGATTGAGAGGAATATCATGTTTATGGGTCTTGGGTAAACCATACATGTGTGCTGGTTTAGGGTTGGTGGGTATCAAGAACAGAAGTTTCTCCCCTTCTCTAATGTGTTTGAGTATTTGTCTGGTTTTGCATAAGAAATCATGGGTGGGTGTCTGCCACTGTTGTGTGCTGATGGGCTTGTATGTAGACTGATCAGACAAAAGGTCCATCATTTTGGTGTTGTAGTCACTGGTGTTAAGTATGACGACTCGACCTCTTGTGTCGGTGGTAGTGACGATAATATTTAGGTCATATAGTTGCACTGGTCCTTTTACAGAAAATATTGTTACTCATTGTGATAAGCTCTTCTGCGTGTGGATTAAAGTAAACAGGCCATTACACAGGGGTTTAAAATACAGGAGGAAACTTGAACTGAACTGCTGGATTATGATTTTTCTTGCTTCTTAGTCCGGGGGATTCGAACCTCTTACTTCAGTAATAAGATGCGCTCTTCACCCCTGGGCTACGGCTGTTGATATATAAATAGGGATTATTGAAGTGAATCTTGTCCTGTTAATCAAACTCATCTTGGCGGCCGAAGAGGCAGCCTAGCCACCAATCTTCCTCTTAAAACTTGACTGTAGCATCTGGAACCTGATCAACACGTCTCTTATTATCAGTGAGTTTACTAATATTTCTAAGTGTGCGTGGATAAGAGTGCATATTATAGGTAGTGGGGACAGCAAGCACAGAGGAAGGTTAAAGTGCGTCTTTGAATTCAAATCGGTCTTCTTCTAGCAGCATTGCTTAAGAAACAGTCCATGACCTATTATTTCTCCTGTGGGTCGTTCGTTATTGCTGGTTTTTGCGACTTTTCCAAAATAGTGAAGGTTTAGGCAAAGCAGAGATGTTAGCTTTTATGCAGTTAGAAGTTGTTAAAGAACAGCGTTAATTAGCTCCTGAGAGTTCTGAACGAGAGCAAGAGGAGACACTGAAGCAGGGAGAACTGACAGATGGATAAATCTGGAAGCGTGTCTCCCAGTATAGCACAAGGGGCAGCCAGACTAGGGAATAATGCTAGTTTCAGTTTTGCTCTTCAGAGGGCTACACTTATGGTACCATATTCCATGAACAACAGTACTGAAATATTTACAGACATGTCTGGAAATCAAGCTTATTATTTAGGTTGTACTAAGAACCAATGGCAGTTTCAGTATATTTTCGTGTAACTGGAAATAGCAGTAGTTATGTACTCTTTCTTTTACTGGAAAAGTAAATGCTTATTGCGAAGAGATCAAGGACACAGTGCTTGAGGCGCAGGACTTTAAAAAACAGGACTATAGAAAACAGGACTTTAGAAGATAGGACTTTAGAAAACAGGACTTTAGAAAACAGGACTTTAGAAAACAGGACTTTAGAAAACAGGACTTTAGAAAACAGGACTATAGAAAACAGGACTTTAGAAGACAGGACTTTAGAAAACAGGACTTTAGAAAACAGGACTATAGAAAACAGGACTTTAGAAAACAGGACTTTAAAAAACAGGACTATAGAAAACAGGACTTTAGAAGATAGGACTTTAGAAAACAGGACTTTAGAAAACAGGACTTTAGAAAACAGGACTAGAAAACAGGACTAGAAAACAGGACTTTCGAAAACAGGACTAGAAAACAGAACTTTAGAAAACAGGACTTTAGAAAACAGGACTTTAGAAAACAGGACTTTAGAAAACAGGACTTTAGAAAACAGGACTTAAGAAAACAGGACTTTAGAAAACAGGACTTAAGAAAACAGGACTTTAGAAAACCTTGTGGAAAACTGATGATCTGAAGAGCTGTTTTCTTGCAGTCTTTGATGAAAAGGGAAGGAAAATGTAAATGAGTGAAGGTCTGGTGTGTGTGTACACTCATCGTCAAGAAACTCAGGACTACAAAGTCGTTATGCTCTTAGGAAAAATCAGACGATGATCCCTTCTAAGTCAGGCATTTGTATTTAGAGATTACTAGAGCTAAACAAGTAAGCGATGGCATAGAGCCACCGATGTGACGGATAATAATGCATTGTTCCAACTATTTCTCGGTAATTACTCTTTACACTTGTACTCAGAAGTACAACTTAGATCACCTCTTGTACTAATGTACTTGCTCTGTGTGAGGGGGAAAGATAGGTACACAACATTACATAAGGTAACTGCAGCACAATGTAATTCGCATCCTAAGTATTACCAGAAAAACAGAAATGGTAAAGAAAACGTGGTAAAGAAAACGAAAACAGTTTTCTTTTCTAGGCAAGACAAAGTACAGCAACGTACACGTACTTCAGTCATAACCTGAGGCTAAGGAGGAATATCTGCTACACGGTTTCTACTGGAAACACTAAAAACCAGTGTTTTTTAAAACCAGAAAGAGAGGATTAGGAGGTCCTAGTTTTATACCATCTTGATTGGTGGGTGTCACTCTGATTGGCGGTGTCACTCTGGTGGGTGTCACTCTGATTGGCGGTGTCACTCTGGTGGGTGTCACTCTGATTGGCGGTGTCACTCTGGTGGGTGTCACTCTGATTGGCGGTGTCACTCTGGTGGGTGTCACTCTAGTGGATGTCACTCTGATTGGCGGTGTCACTCTGGTGGGTGTCACTCTAGTGGATGTCACTCTGATTGGCGGTGTCACTCTGGTGGGTGTCACTCTGATTGGCGGTGTCACTCTGGTGGGTGTCACTCTGATTGGCGGTGTCACTCTGGTGGGTGTCACTCTAGTGGATGTCACTCTGATTGGCGGTGTCACTCTGGTGGGTGTCACTCTAGTGGATGTCACTCTGATTGGCGGTGTCACTCTGGTGGGTGTCTGATTGGCGGTGTCACTGGTGGGTGTCACTCTGATTGGCGGTGTCACTCTGGTGGGTGTCACTCTAGTTGATGTCACTCTGATTGGCGGTGTCACTCTGGTGGGTGTCACTCTAGTGGATGTCACTCTGATTGGCGGTGTCACTCTGATGGGTGTCACTCTGATTGGCGGTGTCACTCTGGTGGGTGTCACTCTAGTGGATGTCACTCTGATTGGCGGTGTTACTCTGGTGGGTGTCACTCTGACTGGCGGTGTCACTCTGGTGGGTGTCACTCTGGTGGGTGTCACTCTGATTGGCGGTGTCACTCTGGTGGTTGTCACTCTGCTGGGTGTCACTCTGATTGGTGGTGTCACTCTGGTGGGTGTCACTCTGGTGGGTGTCACTCTGGCGGGTGTCACTCTGATTGGCGGGTGTCACTCTGATTGCCAGTGTCACTCTGGCGGGTATCACTCTGGCGGTGTCACTCTGGTGGTTGTCACTCTGCTGGGTGTCACTCTGATTGATGGTGTCACTCTGGTGGGTGTCACTCTGGTGGGTGTCACTCTGGCGGTGTCACACTGGCGGTGTCACTCTGATTGGCGGGTATCACTCTGATTGGCGGTGTCACTCTGATTGGCGCTGTCACTCTGATTGGCGGGTGTCACTCTACTGTTTATGACATTACCCAAGGCAGGTACTCAGCCACTCTTTCTCTGATAGCTGAAGCTCAGAATGTTTCAGCTAAGATGACAGACTCCTGAAGCATCAAATATCTAGCCTAGACAGGACTCGCAGCAATGGTTTTAAGTTGGAAAAATTCAGATTCAGGAAGGATATAGGAAAGTACTGGTTTGGTAATAGAGTTGTGGATGAGTGGAACAAACTCCCGAGTACAGTTATAGAGGCCAGAACGTTGTGTAGCTTTAAAAATAGGTTGGATAAATACATGAGTGGATGTGGGTGGGTGTGAGTTGGACCTGATAGCTTGTGCTACCAGGTCGGTTGCCGTGTTCCTCCCTTAAGTCAATGTGACCTGACCTGACTAGGTTGGGTGCATTGGCTTAAGCCGGTAGGAGACTTGGACCTGTCTCGCATGGGCCAGGAGGCCTTCTGCAGTGTTCCTTCGTTCTTATGTTCTTATATGCAGATCAGGGGTAGCACAGGGGTGCGCCTGGGAGCCGAGACTCGACCCCCACAAATACATTTGGGTAAGTGCAAGAATATACAACACATGTATCAAACATTTAACAATTACTTTCTTAATTTGAAAGTAATTTTTTGCAGCTTTCTAAATCACTGAGAGAAAGTCACAGCGACGTTTCACCCTGAATTTAAATTTCTTCGTCGTGTTCAATATCCTTCCAGTTTATTTTTCTCTCCTTCCTTTATCTCCTCTACTTTCTTCTCATCTGCTTCCTTCTCCTTCTCATCTACTTCCTTCTCTTCAACCCCCATTTCCTCTACTACTGAAATACTTCCTTTTCTACTTCTCCTCTACTTCTCCTCTGCCTTATTCTCCTCTACAAATTATCTTCTACTTCCTTCTCTCCTACTTCCTTCTCTTCTACTTCCCTCTCTTCTTCAGTTCTACATCCTTCTCTTCTATTTTTTTCTTTTCTAATTCTTTCTCTTCTACTTCCTTCTCTTCTACTTCATTCCCTTCTACTTCCTTCTCTTCTACTTCCTTCTCTTCTACTTCCTTCTCTTCTACTTCCTTCTCTACTACTTCCTTCTACTTTTTTCTCTTCTACTTCCATCTCTTTTACTTCCTTCAATCCTACTTCCTTCTATTCTAATTCCTTCTCTTCTACTTCCTTCTCTCCTACTTCCTTCTAGTTCATTCTCTCCTACTTCCTTCTCTTCTACTTCCTTCTCTTCTACTTCCTTCTACTTCCTTCTCTCCTACTTCCTTCTTTCCTACTTCCTTCTCTCCTACTTCCTTCTCTCCTACTTCCTTCTCTTCTACTTCCTTCTCACCTACTTCCTTCTCTTCTACTTCCTTCTCTTCTACTTCCTTCTCTTCTACTTCCTTCTCTCCTTCTTCCTTCTCTCCTTCTTCCTTCTCTTCTACTTACTTCTCTTCTACTTCCTTCTCTTCTACTTCCTTCTCTCCTTCTTCCTTCACTTCTACTTCCTTCTCTCCTACTTCCTTCTCTCCTACTTCCTTCTCTTCTACTTACTTCTCTTCTACTTACCTTCTACTTACTTCTCTTCTACTTCCTTCACTTCTACTTCCTTCACTTCTACTTCCGTCACTTCTACTTCCTTCTCTTCTACTTCCTTCTCTTCTGCTTCCTTCTCTCCTACTTCCTTCTCTCCTACTTCTACTTCCTTCTCTCCTACTTCCTTCTCTCCTACTTCCTTCTCTCCTACTTCCTTATCTACTACTTCCTTCTCTTCTACTTCCTTCTCTCCTACTTCCTTCTCTCCTACTTCCTTCTACTCCCTTCTCTTATACTTCCTTCTCTTCTACTTCCTTCTCTCCTACTTCCTTCTCTTCTACTTCCTTCTCTTCTACTTCCTTCTCTCCTACTTCCTTCTCTTCTACTTCCTTCTCTTCTACTTCCTTCTCTCCTACTTCCTGCTCTTCTACTTAGTTCTCTTCTACTTCCTTCTCTCCTACTTCCTTCTCTTCTACTTCCTTCTCTTCTACTTCCTTCTCTTCTACTTCCTTCTCTTCTACTTCCTTCTCTTATACTTCCTTCTCTTATACTTCCTTCTCTTCTACTTCCTTCTCTCCTTCTTCCTTCTCTCCTTCTTCCTTCTCTCCTTCTTCCTTCTCTTCTACTTACTTCTCTTCTACTTCCTTCTCTTCTACTTCCTTCTCTCCTTCTTTCTTCTCTTCTTCTTCCTTCACTCCTACTACCTTCTACTTCCTTCTCTCCTACTTCCTTCTCTTCTACTTCCTTCTCTTCTACTCACTTCTCTTCTACTTACTTCTCTTCTATTTACTTCTCTTCTACTTACTTCTCTTCTACTTCCTTCACTTCTACTTCCTTTACTTCTACTTCCTTCTCTTCTACTTCCTTCTCTTCAACTTCCTTCTCTTCTACTTCCTTCTCTCCTTCTTCCTTCTCTCCTACTTCCTTCTCTCCTACTTCCTTCTCTCCTACTTCCTTATCTCCTACTTCCTTCTCTTCTACTTCCTTCTCTCCTACTTCCTTCTACTCCCTTCTCTTCTACTTCCTTCTCTCCTACTTCCTTCTACTTCCTTCTCTTCTACTTCTCTTCTACTTCCTTCTCTCCTACTTCCATCCCTTTTACTTCCTTCTCTTCTACTTCCTTCTCTCCTACTTCCTACTCTTCTACTTCCTTCTACTTCCTTCTCTTCTACTTTTTTCTCGCCTTCCTTCTCTTCTACTTCCTTCTCTCCTTCTTCCTTCTACTTCCTTCTCTCCTACTTCCTTCTCTCCTACTTCCTTCTCTTTTACTTCCTTCTCTTCTACTTCCTTCGCTTCTACTTCCTTCGCTTCTACTTCCTTCGCTTCTACTTCCTTCGCTTCTACTTCCTTCTCTTATACTTCCTTCTCTTCTACTTCCTTCTCTTCTACTTCCTTCTCTTCTACTTCACTTCTACTTCCATCACTTCTACTTCGCTTCTACTTCCGAAACTTCTACTTCTCTTCTACTCTCTTCACTTCTACTTCCTTCTCTTCTGCTTCCTTCTCTTCTACTTCCTTCTCTCCTATTTCCTTCTCTTCTACTTCCTTCACTTCTACTTCACTTCTACTTCCTTCTCTCCTACTTCCTTCTATTCTTCTTTCTTCTTTTCTACTTCCTTCACTTCTACTTCCTTCACTTCTATTTCACTTCTACTTCCTTCATTTCTACTTCACTTCTACTTCATTCTCTCCTACTTCCTTCTCTTCTACTTTCTTCTCTTCTACTTCCTTCACTTCTACTTCCTTCACTTCTATTTCACTTCTACTTCCTTCACTTCTACTTCACTTCTACTTCTTTCACTTCTACTTCACTTCTACTTCCTTCACTTCTACTTCTCTTCTACTCCCTTCACTTCTACTTCCTTGTCTTCTACTTCCTTCTCTTCTACTTCCTTCTCTCCTACTTCTTTCTCTTCTACTTCCTTCTCTTCTACTTCCTTCACTTCTACTTTACTTCTACTTCCTTCACTTCTACTTCACTTCTACATCCTTCTATCCTACTTCCTTCTCTCCTACTTCCTTCTCTTCTACTTCCTTCACTTCCTTCTCTTCTACTTCCTTCACTTCTACTCCACTTCTACTTCCTTCTCTCCAACTTCCTTCTCTTCTACTTCTTTCTCTTCTACTTCCTTCTCTTCTACTTCCGTCACTTCTACTATACTTCTACTTCCTTCACTTCTACTTCCTTCACTTCTACTTCACTTCTACTTCCTTCACTTCTGCTTCTCTTCTACTCCCTTCCCTTCTACTCCATTCACTTCTACTTCCTTCTCTTCTACTTCCTTCTCTTCTACTTCCTTCTCTTCTACTTCTTTCACTTCTACTTCCTTCTCTTCTACTTCCTTCACTTCTACTTCACTTCTACTTCTTTTGTCTTCTTCTTCCTTCTCTTCTACCTCTCTTCCACTTCACTTTTACTTCCTTCTCTTCTACTTCCTTCTTTTCTGCTTCCTTCTCTTCTACTTCCTTCTCTTCTACTACCTTCTCTTCTACTTCCTTCACTTCTACTTCACTTCTACTTCCTTCACTTCTACTTCACTTTTACTTCCTTCTCTTCTGCTTCCTTCACTTCTACTTCACTTCTACTTCCTCTCTTCTTCTTCCTTCACTTCTACTTCACTTCTTCTTCCTTCACTTCTACTTCCTTCACTTCTACTTCCTTCTCTTCTACTTCCTTCTGTTCTTCTTCCTTTTCTTCTACTTCCTTCTCTTCTGCTTCCTTCACTTCTACTTCACCTCTACTTCCTTCTCTTCTACTTCCTTCACTTCTACTTCCTTCACTTCTACTTCCTTCACTTTTACTTCCTTCACTTCTACTTCCTTCACTTCTACTTCCTTCACTTCTACTTCCTTCTCTTCTACTTCCTTCACTTCTACTTCACTTCTACTTCCTTCTCTACTTCCTTCACTTCTACTTCACTTCTATTTCCTTCTCTACTTCCTTCTCTTCTACATCCTTCTCTTCTACTTCTTTCACTTCTACTTCCTTCTCTTCTACTTCCTTCTCTTCTACTTCCTTCACTTCTACTTCACTTCTAATTCCTTCTCTTCTACTTCCTTCTCTTATACTTCCTTCTCTTCTAATTCCTTCACTTCTACTTCACTTCTACTTCCTTCTCTTCTACTTTCTTCTCTTCTGCTTCCTCCACTTCTACTTCACTTCTACTTCCTTTTCTTCTACTTCCTTCTCTTCTTCTTCCTTAAATTCTAATTCCTTCTCTTCTACTTCCTTGTCTTCTAATTCCTTCACTTTAACTTCCTTCTCTTCTACTTCCTTCTCTTCTACTTCCTTCACTTCTACTTCCTTCTCTTCTATTTCCTTCTCTTCTTCTTTTTTTTCACTTCTACTTCCTTCACTTCTACTTCCTTCACTTCTACTTCCTTCTCTTCTACTTCACTTCTACTTCCTTCTCTTCTACTTCACTTCTACTTCCTTCACTTCTACTTCACTTCTACTTCCTTCTCTTCTACTTCACTTCTACTTCCGTCTCTTCTACTTTCTTCACTTTTACTTCACTTTTACTTCCTTCACTTCTACTTCACTTCTACTTGCTTCACTTCTACGTCGTTCACTTCTATTTCCTTCTTTTCTACTTCCTTCTCTTCTACTTCCTTTTCTTCTACTTCCTTCTCTTCTACTTCCTTCACTTCTACTTCCTTCACTTCTACTTCCTTTTCTTCTACTTCCTTCTCTTCTACTTCCTTCACTTCTACTTCCTTCACTTCTACTTCCTTAACCTCTACTTCCCTCTCTTCTATTTCCTTCTATTCAACTTTTTTCTCTTCTACTTCCTTCACTTCTACTTCACTTCTACATCCTTCACTTCTACTTCACTTCTACTTCCTTCACTTCTACTTCTCTTCTACTCCCTACAATTCTACTTCCTTCAATTCTACTTCCTTCAATTCTACTTCCTTCACTTCTACTTCACTTCTACTTCCTTCTCTTCTACTTCACTTCTACTTCCTTCTCTTATACTTCCTTCTCTTCTACTTTTTTAACTTATACTTCACTTTTACTTCCTTCACTTCTACTTCCTTCTCTTCTACTTCCTTTTCTTCTACTTCCTTCTCTTCTACTTGCTTCTCTTCTACTTCCTTCTCTTCTATTTCAATTCTACTTCCTTCTCTTCTATTTCCTTCTCTTCTACTCCCTTCTCTTCCACTTCCTTCTCTTCTACTTCCTTCTCTTCTACTTCCTTGTCTTCTACATCCTTCACTTCTACTTCCTTCACTTCTACTTCACTTCTACTTCCTTCACTTCTACTTCACTTCTACTTCCTTCTCTTCTACTTCCTTCTCTTCTACTTCCTTCTCTTCTACTTCCTTCTCTTCTACTTCCTTCTCTACTAATTCACTTCTACTTACTTCACTTCTTCTTCCTTCTCTTCTACTTCTTTCAATTCTACTTCCTTCTCTTCTACTTCCTTCTCTTCTACTTCCTTCTCTTCTATTTCACTTCTACTTCCTTCTCTCCTACTTCCTTCCCTTCTACTTCCTTCACTTCTACTTCCTTCACTTCTACTTCCTTCACTTCCATTTCATTTCTACTTCCTTCTCTACTTCTTCCTTCTCTTCTACTTCACTTCTACTTCCTTCTCTCCTACTTCCTTCTCTTCTACTTCCTTCACTTCTAATTCCTTCACTTCTACTTCCTTCTCTTCTACTTACTTCTCTTCTACTTCCTTCTCTTCTATTTCCCTCACTTTTACTTCACTTCTACTTCCTTCACTTCTACTTCTCTTCTACTCCCTTCACTTCTACTCCCTTCACTTCTACTCCTTATCTTCTACTTCCTTCTCTTCTACTTTCTTTTCTTCTTCTTCCTTCACTTCCACTTCACATCTACTTCCTTCTCTTCTACTTCACCTCTACTTCCTTCTCTTCTGCTTCCTTCTCTTCTACTTCCTTCTCTTCTACTTCCTTCTCTTCTACTTCCTTCTCTTCTACTTCCTTCTCTTCTACTTCCTTCACTTCTACTTCACTTTACTTCCTTCTCTTCTACTTCACCTCTACTTCCTTCTCTACTACTTCCTTCACTTCTACTTCACTTCAACTTCCTTCACTTCTACTTCACTTCTACTTCCTTCACTTCTACTTCCTTCGCTTCTACTTCCTTCACTTCTACTTCCTTCACTTCTACTTCCTTCGCTTCTACTTCCTTCTCTTCTACTTCTCTTCTACTTCCTTCACTTCTACTTCACTTCTACTTCCTTCACTTCTACTTCCTTCGCTTCTACTTCACTTCTACTTCCTTCTCTTCTACTTCACTTCTACTTCCTTCACTTCTACTTCACTTCTACTTCCTTCTCTTCTACTTCTCTTCTACTTCCTTCACTTCTACTTCACTTCTACTTCCTTCACTTCTACTTTTTTCACTTCTACTTTTTTCACTTCTACTTTTTTCACTTCTACTTCCTTCTCTTCTACTTCCTTCTCTTCTACTTCCTTCTCTTCTTCTTTCTCTTCTACTTCCTTCACTTCTACTTCACTTCTACTTCCTTCACTTCTACTTCCTTCACTTCTACTTCACTTCTACTTCCTTCACTTCTACTACTTCTACTTCCTTCTCTTCTACTTCCTTCTCTTCTACTTCCTTCTCTTCTGCTTCCTTCTCTTCTACTTCCTTCTCTTCTACTTCCTTCTCTTCTACTTCCTTCTCTTCTGCTTCCTTCTCTTCTGCTTCCTTCTCTTCTACTTCCTTCTCTTCTGCTTCCTTCTCTTCTGCTTCCTTCTCTTCTGCTTCCTTCTCTTCTGCTTCCTTCTCTTCTGCTTCCTTCTCTTCTGCTTCCTTCTCTTCTGCTTCCTTCTCTTCTGCTTCCTTCTCTTCTGCTTCCTTCTCTTCTGCTTCCTTCTCTTCTGCTTCCTTCTCTTCTACTTCCTTCTCTTCTGCTTCCTTCTCTTCTGCTTCCTTCTCTTCTGCTTCCTTCTCTTCTGCTTCCTTCTCTTCTGCTTCCTTCTCCTCTACGTTCTCTCCTTCAAACATTCATTTTAACTTAATAATAAAAGTATTTACTGATAAATGAAATAATAAATATTAATCCGGAAGATTTGTTGATGTTAATATTGATGGTGAGGGTGATGGGAGGATAGTGAGGGTGAGTGAGGGGAGGATAGTGAGGGTGAGTGAGGGGAGGATAGTGAGGGTAATGGGAGGATGGTGAGGGTGATGGGAGGATAGTGAGGGTGAGTGAGGGGAGGATAGTGAGGGTGAGTGAGGGGAGGATAGTGAGGGTGAGTGAGGGGAGGATAGTGAGGGTAATGGGAGGATGGTGAGGGTGAGTGAGGGGAGGATAGTGAGGGTGAGTGAGCGGAGGATAGTGAGGGTAATGGGAGGATGGTGAGGGTAATGGGAGGATAGTGAGGGAGAGTTAGGGGAGGGTAGTGAGGGAGAGTGAGGGGAGGATAGTGAGGGTGAGGGGAGGATAGTGAAGGTGAGTGAGGGGAGGGTAGTGAGGGAGAGTGAGGGGAGGATAGTGAGGGTGAGTGAGGGGAGGATAGTGAGGGTGAGGGGAGGATAGTGAGGGAGAGTGAGGGGAGGGTAGTGAGGGAGAGTAAGGGGAGGATAGTTAGGGAGAGTGAGGGGAGGATAGTGAAGGAGAGTGAGGGGAGGATAGTGAGTATGAGTGAGGGGAGGATAGTGAGGGTGAGTGAGGGGAGGATAGCGAGGATGAGTGAGGGGAGGATAGTGAGGGAGTGTGAGGGGAGGATAGTGAGGGAGAGTGAGGGGAGGATAGTGAGGGAGAGTGAGGGGAGGATAGTGAGGGAGTGTGAGGGGAGGATGGTGAGGGAGTGTGAGGGGAGGATAATGAGGGAGTGTGAGGGGAATATAGTGAGGGAGAGTGAGGGGAGGATAGTGAGGGAGAGTGAGGGGAGGATAGTGAGGGAGAGTGAGTGGAGGATAGTGATGGAGAGTGAGGGGAGGATAGTGAGGGTGAGTGAGGGGAAGACAGTGAGGGAGAGTGAGGGGAGGATAGTGAGGGTGAGTGAGGGGAGGATAGTGAGGGTGTGGGGAGGATAGTGAGGGTGAGGGAAGGATAGTGAGGGAGAGTGAGGGGAGGATAATGAGGGTGAGTGAGGGGAGGATAGTGAGGGTGAGTGAGGGGAGGATAGTGAGGGTGAGGGGAGGATAGTGAGAGTGAGGGGAGGATAGTGAGGGTGAGTGAGGGGAAGACAGTGAGGGAGAGTGAGGGGAGGATAGTGAGCGTGAGTGAGGGGAGGATAGTGAGAGTGAGTGGATGATAGTGAGGGAGAGTGAGGGGAGGATAGTGAGGGTGAGTGAGGGGAGGATAGTGATTGTGAGTGAGGGGAGAATAGTGAGGGAGAGTGAGGGGAGGATAGTGAGGGTGAATGAGGGGAGGATGGTGAGGGAGAGTGAGGGGAGGATAGTGAGGGTGAGTGAGGGAAGGATAGTGAGGGTGAGTGAAGGGAGGATAGTGAGGGTGAGGGGAGGATAGTGAGGATGAGGGAAGGATAGTGAGGGAGAGTGAGGGGAGGATAGTGAGGAAGGGTTAGGAGAGGATAATGAGGGTGAGGGGAGGATATTGAGGGAGGGTGTGGGAAGGATATTGAGGGTGGGTGAGGGGAGGATAGTGAGGGTGAGGGGAGGATAGTGAGGATGAGGGAAGGATAGTGAGGGAGAGTGAGGGGAGGATAGTGAGGAAGGGTTAGGAGAGGATAATGAGGGTGAGGGGAGGATATTGAGGGAGGGTGTGGGAAGGATATTGAGGGTGGGTGAGGGGAGGATAGTGAGGGTGAGGGGAGGATAGTGAGGGAGGGTGAAGGAAGGATAGTGAATGTGGGTGAGGGGAGGATAGCGAGGGTGAGGGGAGGATAGTGAGGGTGAGGGAAGGATAGTGAATGAGGGTGAGGGGAGGATAGTGAGGGAGGGTGAGGGGAGAATAGTGAGGGTGAGGGAAGGATAGTGAGGGTGAGGGAAGGATAGTGAGGGAGGGTGAGGGAAGGATAGTGAAGGAGGGTGAGGGGAGGATAGTGAGGGTGAGGGAAGGATTGTAAGGGAGGGTGAGGGAAGGATAGTGAGGGAGGGTGAGGGGTGGATATTGAGGGTCAGGGAAGGATAGTGAGGGAGGGTGAGGGGAGGAAGAAAGAAGGGAATTGAAGGGAAGGGAAGGAGAGAGTGAAGGAAGGTAAGTGATGGAAGGAGGAGGGAGTAAGGGGAGGTAATCTCGGGTAAGGGGTAGTGAGGGCAGTTTCCCCTCAGTGTAGCTCGGGACTCCGGGTAGTGTGGATGGTGGGGTGTTGCGCTCTGCCCCAGGACTCCCCTCACCCAGCCAGCCTCCTACGTCCCCTCACACACCTACTGTCCTCACTCACCCGAGACAGTCACCTAATTACCTGGACAGAAGCGACTTACTACAAAGTTACTGTCGGTAAAGTTTAGTAGTGACTTACGATAACACTTATTCTGCGATATCTGAAGAGAATTGTGATAACGATCTTGGAAGGACACGAAATATAATTCTTGGTCTTGTGGTATCAAGATGGAATTTATGTAATTCTTGGTCTTGTCGTGTCAAGATGGAATTTTTGTAATTCTTGGTCTTGTCGTGTCAAGATGGAATTTATTAATTCTTTGTCTGGTGCCATGACGGAATTGATATAATTCTTGGTCTTGTCTTGCCATGACAGAATTTATGAAATTCTTGGTCTTGTCGTGCTAAAACAGAATTGGATTCTCGTCGTCCCAACAGGTGAGGCATTTTGAAAATTCTGACAATCAGAAATTCTTCAGGAGAGCGACTCAAATACTGACTCTCCTTAAACTTTACTTTTCGGGACATAGTCCGTGTGTGAAAGTGCGTGGTTGGTAAAGAGTCTTGTAAGTGGCTGGAAGGGGGGCGACCCTAATCAAGTGACTGACAGCAACAGCATCCTTGAACTGGCTAACACATCCCCAACCCTATTTGTCACTTCGAACTGAAAGTTTTAGCTATTTGTCTGCTGACCTCGAAGTAGCGAAGAATTACACATGTGCAGCATCTGGGTATCTTTATTTGTAGACGTTTCGCCCATCCAGTGGCTTTATCAATACAGATTCAAGGTCATAATAGGAAGACTGTAGAACTATGTACCAAAGATGAGGTAATTAGTCCCTCAACCTCGGAGTTAGTGTAGAGTATCGTAGTCTCGAAGCAATGCTGAGAGATAATCAATTATATCGACAGTTATACACGTAAAAGAGACTAGATGTATATTTCGACTTTCAGCCGAGGCCCTTTTTCAAGAATAAACTCAGAGAAACTTGATAGTATCCAATCGAAATAAAAAAAAAAAAGGGTACCTTTGTTGCCTCTCAGACTGACGGCCACAACCACTAACGTTGGAAATTATTGCTCCCACAAATTCCGGTAAAAGTCACGGAAATATTGCCCCGGTATCGAACCCTGAGATTGACGAGGAACCAAGCCAATCCCGCCGTCTCGTCCAACAGCCTCCTCCGTCTCTGTCACGTCCCGTCTAACGGCATCTTCCGTCTTGCGTATCGACGTTTCGACCGATAGCTTCCTCCGTCTCTCCTAGCGACTCCACACTAAGGATAAGTTGTACCGTATATACGCATCCCAATGCTCAGTCTGACAGTCTGATGTACAGTCAGTGAAACGGAATCACTGGACCGTAGAGTCCTTAGCTACAAAATGTAAGACCGTAGCAAATGTCACATACAGTCAACTGTACGTAAAGTGAAACACTAACTGGAACTTGCGTTCATATACTCACTTAAACGTACAGCTTTACATTCACTGGAATGTAAAATAACAATCACAGGAACGTACAATCCTACAGACAGAGGCAGCTACAGTGTGTCATCACGCTCTACACAGGTGACAGGTAAGTTCCATTCTATATCACTCTGTCTGAAATTAACTGTTAAACATTTTCACAAACAATAATAAAGAATTTGGACTTCAGGTCACGCTAAGTAACAAGGTCCCAACATTAAAATGGTATAAAATACCAACAGATTGTTAGGTAAGACACATATGCAACAGTTAGGTATCTTTATTTCGAAATGTTTCGCCTACACAGTAGGCTTCTTCAGTCGAGTACAGAAAAGTTGATAGAAGCAGAAGATACTTGAAGACGATGTAATCAGTCAGATGGACTGATTACATCGTCTTCACGTCTTTGTCAACTTTTCTGTACTCGACTGAAGAAGCCTACTGTGTAGGCGAAACGTTTCGAAATAAAGATACCTAACTGTTGCATATGTGTCTTACCTAACAACAAGGTCCCAAGTTGGAAATCAGGTCCCAAGTCTGAAATCAGGTCTCTACCTTCGAAACATTTCTGTAGTTGAGAATGCAAATGAGATATTGCTTTTTTTATCATTTGGTAAGACGTTTCGGCGGCCAGGTTGTTTAATATGTTTATTCATCACAGTCCATCCTGTGGGCGGTAGTCAAAAGCTCTCGTTTCACACGGCGAGGGTCCGCGTTCGATTCCCAGTGCGGGTAGAAACATTAGTCGTGTTTCTTTACACCGATTGTCTATGTTCACCCATCAGTAAAATAGGTACCTAGGAGTTAGTCTACTGGTGTGGGTCGCATCCTGGGACAAAGAATTAATTTGTCCGAAATACTCAGCCTAACAAGCGGCTTTCTATATAGTAGTATGTCATTGATGTCAGCTATGGTCTGTATACCTTGTACATGTACTGGTAGAAATAAATATTATTATTATTATTATTATTATTATTATTATTATTATAATCTGTACATAAGCATTGGGGAGCATTATAACCACTGCAGTGAGTGGTTATATTCAGTGGAATATAACCACTGCAGTGAGTGGTTATATTCAGTGGAATAACCACTGCAGTGAGTGGTTATATTCTACAGAATATAACCACTCCAATGAGTGGTTATATTCAGTGGAATAACCACTGCGGTGAGTGGTTATATTCAGTGGAATATAACCACTCACCGAAGTGGTTATATTCCACTGAATATAACCACTGACTGGAGTAGGTAGTAGGTTGGTAGACAGCAACCACCCAGGGAAGTACTACCGTCCTGCCAGATGACTGTGAAACAAAAACCTGTAATTGTTTTGCATGATGGTAGGATTGCTGGTTTCTTTTTCTGTCTCATAAACACGCTAAGATAACAGGGATATCTTGCTACTCCTACTAACACTTTGGTCACACTTCACAGACACGCACATGCATATATATATATATACATACATCTAGGTTTTTCTCCTTTTTCTAAATAGCTCTTGTTCTTTTTTATTTCTTCTATTGTCCATGGGGAAGTGGAAAAGAATCTTTCCTCCGTAAGCCATACGTGTCGTATGAGGCGACTAAAATGCCGGGAGCAATGGGCTAGTAACCCCTTCTCCTGTATACAATTACTAAAAAAGAGAAGAAGAAAAACTTTATAAAACTGGGTTGCTTAAATGTGCGTGGATGTAGTGCGGATGACAAGAAACAGATGATTGCTGATGTTATGAATGAAAAGAAGTTGGATGTCCTGGCCCTAAGCGAAACAAAGCTGAAGGGGGTAGGAGAGTTTCAGTGGGGGGAAATAAATGGGATTAAATCTGGAGTATCTGAGAGAGTTAGAGCAAAGGAAGGGGTAGCAGTAATGTTAAATGATCAGTTATGGAAGGAGAAAAGAGAATATGAATGTGTAAATTCAAGAATTATGTGGATTAAAGTAAAGGTTGGATGCGAGAAGTGGGTCATAATAAGCGTGTATGCACCTGGAGAAGAGAGGAATGCAGAGGAGAGAGAGAGATTTTGGGAGATGTTAAGTGAATGTATAGGAGCCTTTGAACCAAGTGAGAGAGTAATTGTGGTAGGGGACTTGAATGCTAAAGTAGGAGAAACTTTTAGAGAGGGTGTGGTAGGTAAGTTTGGGGTGCCAGGTGTAAATGATAATGGGAGCCCTTTGATTGAACTTTGTATAGAAAGGGGTTTAGTTATAGGTAATACATATTTTAAGAAAAAGAGGATAAATAAGTATACACGATATGATGTAGGGCGAAATGACAGTAGTTTGTTGGATTATGTATTGGTAGATAAAAGACTGTTGAGTAGACTTCAGGATGTACATGTTTATAGAGGGGCCACAGATATATCAGATCACTTTCTAGTTGTAGCTACACTGAGAGTAAAAGGTAGATGGGATACAAGGAGAATAGAAGCATCAGGGAAGAGAGAGGTGAAGGTTTATAAACTAAAAGAGGAGGCAGTTAGGGTAAGATATAAACAGCTATTGGAGGATAGATGGGCTAATGAGAGCATAGGCAATGGGGTCGAAGAGGTATGGGGTAGGTTTAAAAATGTAGTGTTAGAGTGTTCAGCAGAAGTTTGTGGTTACAGGAAAGTGGGTGCAGGAGGGAAGAGGAGCGATTGGTGGAATGATGATGTAAAGAGAGTAGTAAGGGAGAAAAAGTTAGCATATGAGAAGTT
The DNA here is from genome assembly GCF_038502225.1 of Cherax quadricarinatus. Taxonomy (NCBI): domain Eukaryota; kingdom Metazoa; phylum Arthropoda; class Malacostraca; order Decapoda; family Parastacidae; genus Cherax; species Cherax quadricarinatus. The sequence goes on from NW_027195032.1 coordinate 935,636, forward strand.
TTTACAAAGTAGAAGTGATGCAAGGAGGGAAGAGTATATGGAGAAAAAGAGAGAGGTTAAGAGAGTGGTGAAGCAATGTAAAAAGAGAGCAAATGAGAGAGTGGGTGAGATGTTATCAACAAATTTTGTTGAAAATAAGAAAAAGTTTTGGAGTGAGATTAACAAGTTAAGAAAGCCTAGAGAACAAATGGATTTGTCAGTTAAAAATAGGAGAGGAGAGTTATTAAATGGAGAGTTAGAGGTATTGGGAAGATGGAAGGAATATTTTGAGGAATTGTTAAATGTTGATGAAGATAGGGAAGCTGTGATTTCGTGTATAGGGCAAGGAGGAATAACATCTTGTAGGAGTGAGGAAGAGCCAGTTGTGAGTGTGGGGGAAGTTCGTGAGGCAGTAGGTAAAATGAAAGGGGGTAAGGCAGCCGGGATTGATGGGATAAAGATAGAAATGTTAAAAGCAGGTGGGGATATAGTTTTGGAGTGGTTGGTGCAATTGTTTAATAAATGTATGGAAGAGGGTAAGGTACCTAGGGATTGGCAGAGAGCATGCATAGTTCCTTTGTATAAAGGCAAAGGGGATAAAAGAGAGTGCAAAAATTATAGGGGGATAAGTCTGTTGAGTGTACCTGGTAAAGTGTATGGTAGAGTTATAATTGAAAGAATTAAGAGTAAGACGGAGAATAGGATAGCAGATGAACAAGGAGGCTTTAGGAAAGGTAGGGGGTGTGTGGACCAGGTGTTTACAGTGAAACATATAAGTGAACAGTATTTAGATAAGGCTAAAGAGGTCTTTGTGGCATTTATGGATTTGGAAAAGGCGTATGACAGGGTGGATAGGGGGGCAATGTGGCAGATGTTGCAAGTGTATGGTGTAGGAGGTAGGTTACTGAAAGCAGTGAAGAGTTTTTACGAGGATAGTGAGGCTCAAGTTAGAGTATGTAGGAAAGAGGGAAATTTTTTCCCAGTAAAAGTAGGCCTTAGACAAGGATGTGTGATGTCACCGTGGTTGTTTAATATATTTATAGATGGGGTTGTAAGAGAAGTAAATGCGAGGGTCTTGGCAAGAGGCGTGGAGTTAAAAGATAAAGAATCACACACAAAGTGGGAGTTGTCACAGCTGCTCTTTGCTGATGACACTGTGCTCTTGGGAGATTCTGAAGAGAAGTTGCAGAGATTGGTGGATGAATTTGGTAGGGTGTGCAAAAGAAGAAAATTAAAGGTGAATACAGGAAAGAGTAAGGTTATGAGGATAACAAAAAGATTAGGTGATGAAAGATTGAATATCAGATTGGAGGGAGAGAGTATGGAGGAGGTGAACGTATTCAGATATTTGGGAGTGGACGTGTCAGCGGATGGGTCTATGAAAGATGAGGTGAATCATAGAATTGATGAGGGAAAAAGAGTGAGTGGTGCACTTAGGAGTCTGTGGAGACAAAGAACTTTGTCCTTGGAGGCAAAGAGGGGAATGTATGAGAGTATAGTTTTACCAACGCTCTTATATGGGTGTGAAGCGTGGGTGATGAATGTTGCAGCGAGGAGAAGGCTGGAGGCAGTGGAGATGTCATGTCTGAGGGCAATGTGTGGTGTGAATATAATGCAGAGAATTCGTAGTTTGGAAGTTAGGAGGAGGTGCGGGATTACCAAAACTGTTGTCCAGAGGGCTGAGGAAGGGTTGTTGAGGTGGTTCGGACATGTAGAGAGAATGGAGCGAAACAGAATGACTTCAAGAGTGTATCAGTCTGTAGTGGAAGGAAGGCGGGGTAGGGGTCGGCCTAGGAAGGGTTGGAGGGAGGGGGTAAAGGAGGTTTTGTGTGCGAGGGGCTTGGACTTCCAGCAGGCATGCTTGAGCGTGTTTGATAGGAGTGAATGGAGACAAATGGTTTTTAATACTTGACGTGCTGTTGGAGTGTGAGCAAAGTAACATTTATGAAGGGATTCAGGGAAACCGGCAGGCCGGACTTGAGTCCTGGAGATGGGAAGTACAGTGCCTGCACTCTGAAGGAGGGGTGTTAATGTTGCAGTTTAAAAACTGTAGTGTAAAGCACCCTTCTGGCAAGACAGTGATGGAGTGAATGATGGTGAAAGTTTTTCTTTTTCGGGCCACCCTGCCTTGGTGGGAATCGGCCGGTGTGATAAAAAAAAAAAAAAAAAAAAAAAAAAAATAACCACTCACCGAAGTGGTTATATTCCACTGGATATTACCACTCACCGGAGTGGTTATATTCAGTGGAATATAACCACTCACCTGAGTGGTTATATTCAGTGGAATATAACCACTCCAGTCAGTGGTTATATTCCACTGAATATAACCACTGCAGTCAGTGGCTATATTCCACTGAGAATATCCAGCAAATTGATACGCGCAGTAAAGGGACAAGAGTTGCAATTTGAAAGGGACAAGAGCTGCAATTTGAAAGGGACAAGAGCTGCAATTTGAAAGGGACAAGAGCTAGAATTTGAAACTGAAACAAAGGGTAAAAAAAGGTAATTATTAGGTCGATGTTTCACCCATGTCAAGAATTATCAAGTAATGTTTCGCTCTGGATAGAGTAGAGCTTTACCGAGTTACGTTTCGCTCCAAATAGAGCTTTAACAAGTCATTTCGCGCTTTGTAGAGCTTAATACGTTGTGGTGAGCTCTGTATGGAGCTTTACACATCATGTTTCGCTCAAGTCACCTGAAAAGAAACTGGAAAAAAAGTAAGGGTTACCACAACGACGTTTCGCTCAAGAAAAAGCTTTAAAAGTTATTGATAAATTTAGAAAAGAATGACTAACGTTCAAGTGTAGAAACGTTCAATCACGTACACGTTCACTTGTCTGTACGTTGATGTGACCATGTTCACTTGTCTGTACGTTGATGTGACCATGTTCACTTGTCAGTACGTTGATGTGACCATGTTCACTTGTCTGTACGTTGATGTGACCATGTTCACTTGTCCGTACGTTGATGTGACCATGTTCACTTGTCTGTACGTTGATGTGACCATGTTCACTTGTCTGTACGTTGATGTGACCATGTTCACTTGTCCGTACGTTGATGTGACCATGTTCACTTGTCCGTACGTTGATGTGACCATGTTCACTTGTCTGTACGTTGATGTGACCATGTTCACTTGTCTGTACGTTGATGTGACCATGTTCACTTGTCCGTACGTTGATGTGACCATGTTCACTTGTCTGTACGTTGATGTGACCATGTTCACTTGTCCGTACGTTGATGTGACCATGTCCATGCTCACTTGTCGTACTTGTCTGTACGTTGATGTGACCATGTTCACTTGTCCGTACGTTGATGTGACCATGTTCACTTGTGTACGTTGATGTGACCATGTTCACTTGTCCGTACGTTGATGTGACCATGTTCACTTGTCTGTACGTTGATGTGACCATGTTCACTTGTCCGTACGTTGATGTGACCATGTTCACTTGTCTGTACGTTGATGTGTCCATGCTCACTTGTGACCATGTTCACTTGTCTGTACGTTGATGTGTCCATGCTCACTTGTCCGTACGTTGATGTGACCATGTTCACTTGTCTGTACGTTGATGTGACCATGTTCACTTGTCCGTACGTTGATGTGACCATGTTCACTTGTCCGTACGTTGATGTGACCATGTTCACTTGTCCGTACGTTGATGTGACCATGTTAACTTGCCTGTACGTTGATGTGACCATGTTCACTTCTCCGTACGTTGATGTGACCATGTTCACTTGTCTGTACGTTGATGTGACCATGTTCACTTGTCTGTACGTTGATGTGACCATGTTCACTTGTCCGTACGTTGATGTGACCATGTTCACTTGTCCGTACGTTGATGTGACCATGTTAACTTGCCTGTACGTTGATGTGACCATGTTCACTTGTCCGTACGTTGATGTGACCATGTTAACTTGCCTGTACGTTGATGTGTCCATGTTCACTTGTCCGTACGTTGATGTGACCATGTTCACTTGTCCGTACGTTGATGTGACCATGTTCACTTGTCCGTACGTTGATGTGACCATGTTAACTTGCCTGTACGTTGATGTGACCATGTTCACTTGTCCGTACGTTGATGTGACCATGTTAACTTGCCTGTACGTTGATGTGTCCATGTTCACTTGTCCGTACGTTGATGTGACCATGTTCACTTGTCCGTACGTTGATGTGACCATGTTCACTTGTCTGTACGTTGATGTGACCATGTTCACTTGTCCGTACGTTGATGTGACCATGTTCACTTGTCTGTACGTTGATGTGACCATGTTCACTTGTCTGTACGTTGATGTGACCATGTTCACTTGTCCGTACGTTGATGTGACCATGTTCACTTGTCTGTACGTTGATGTGACCATGTTCACTTGTCTGTACGTTGATGTGACCATGTTCACTTGTCTGTACGTTGATGTGACCATGTTCACTTGTCCGTACGTTGATGTGACCATGTTCACTTGTCCGTACGTTGATGTGACCATGTTCACTTGCCTGTACGTTGATGTGTCCATGTTCACTTGTCTGTACGTTGATGTGACCATGTTCACTTGTCCGTACGTTGATGTGACCATGTTCACTTGTCTGTACGTTGATGTGACCATGTTCACTTGTCCGTACGTTGATGTGACCATGTTCACTTGTCTGTACGTTGATGTGACCATGTTCACTTGTCTGTACGTTGATGTGACCATGTTCACTTGTCCGTACGTTGATGTGACCATGTTCACTTGTCTGTACGTTGATGTGACCATGTTCACTTGTCCGTACGTTGATGTGACCATGTTCACTTGTCCGTACGTTGATGTGACCATGTTCACTTGTCCGTACGTTGATGTGACCATGTTCACTTGTCCGTACGTTGATGTGACCATGTTCACTTGTCCGTACGTTGATGTGACCATGTTCACTTGTCTGTACGTTGATGTGTCCATGTTCACTTGTCCGTACGTTGTGTCCGTGTTCACTTGTCCGTACGTTGTGTCCGTGTTCACTTGTCCGTACGTTGATGTGACGATGTTCACTTGTCCGTACGTTGTGTCCGTGTTCACTTTGATTTATATGATCCATGACCTCGTCAAGAGATACATTACTCTGTGTTCTGTTATTACAGAGAGATGATACGCCGGTTCATTCCTACGCACGTGTGTCCAAACCATCGTAAATCATCCGCCATGTTCGCACAAGGAAGCGTATGATTACTCTCTCTCTCTCTCTCTCTCTCTCTCTCTCTCTCTCTCTCTCAATTTTTTTTTTAATTTTCAATATATCGTTGATCCTCCTTATGTTGCTACAACAACACCAAATCCTCGATATGTTGCTACAACACCAAATCCTCCATATGTTGCTACAACACCACCAAATCCTCCATATGTTGCTACAACAACACCAAATCCTCCATATGTTGCTACAACACCACCAAATCCTCCATATGTAGCTACAACACCACCAAATCCTCGATATGTTGCTACAACACCACCAAATCCTCCATATGTTGCTACAACACCACCAAATCCTCCATATGTAGCTACAACACCACCAAATCCTCGATATGTAGCTACATCACCACCAAATCCTCCATATGTTGCTACAACAACACCAAATCCTCCATATGTTGCTACAACACCACCAAATCCTCCATATGTTGCTACAACAACACCAAATCCTCCATATGTTGCTACAACAACACCAAATCCTCCATATGTTGCTACAACAACACCAAATCCTCCATATGTTGCTACAACAACACCAAATCCTCCATATGTTGCTACAACAACACCAAATCCTCCATATGTTGCTACAACAACACCAAATCCTCCATATGTTGCTACAACAACACCAAATCCTCCATATGTTGCTACAACACCACCAAATCCTCCATATGTTGCTACAACAACACCAAATCCTCCATATGTAGCTACAACACCACCAAATCCTCCATATGAAGCTACAACACCACCAAATCCTCCATATGTAGCTACAACACCACCAAATCCTCCATATGAAGCTACAACACCACCAAATCCTCCATATGTAGCTACAACACCACCAAATCCTCCATATGAAGCTACAACACCACCAAATCCTCCATATGTTGCTACAACACCAAATGTTACTCTGCACTCCCACACTTCAAGTCATAAAAATCGTTTGTTTACACTGCTGTGTTATGTGCTTCTTCGTGCCTGTTGAGTGTTCAAGCCCCTAGCCCTCAAAACTCCTTTCCGTCATTGCTGGCATGATAGCTCCTTCCCTTCAGTCATTGCTGGCATAACAGTTGTCTCTCCTTCCCTTCAGTCATTGCTGGCATAACAGTTGTCTCTCCTTCCCTTCAGTCATTGCAGGCATGACAGTTGTCTCTCCTTCCCTTCAGTCATTGCTGGCATAACAGTTGTCTCTCCTTCCCTTCAGTCATTGCTGGCATAACAGTTGTCTCTCCTTCCCTTCAGTCATTGCTGGCATAACAGTTGTCTCTCCTTCCCTTCAGTCATTGCAGGCATGACAGTTGTCTCTCCTTCCCTTCAGTCATTGCTGGCATAACAGTTGTCTCTCCTTCCCTTCAGTCATTGCTGGCATAACAGTTGTCTCTCCTTCCCTTCAGTCATTGCTGGCATAACAGTTGTCTCTCCTTCCCTTCAGTCATTGCTGGCATAACAGTTGTCTCTCCTTCCCTTCAGTCATTGCAGGCAAGACAGTTGTCTCTCCTTCCCTTCAGTCATTGCTGGCATAACAGTTGTCTCTCCTTCCCTTCAGTCATTGCAGGCATGACAGTTGTCTCTCCTTCCCTTCAGTCATTGCTGGCATAACAGTTGTCTCTCCTTCCCTTCAGTCATTGCTGGCATAACAGTTGTCTCTCCTTCCCTTCAGTCATTGCTGGCATAACAGTTGTCTCTCCTTCCCTTCAGTCATTGCAGGCAAGACAGTTGTCTCTCCTTCCCTTCAGTCATTGCTGGCATAACAGTTGTCTCTCCTTCCCTTCAGTCATTGCAGGCATGACAGTTGTCTCTCCTTCCCTTCAGTCATTGCTGGCATAACAGTTGTCTCTCCTTCCCTTCAGTCATTGCTGGCATGACAGTTGTCTCTCCTTCCCTTCAGTCATTGCTGGCATAACAGTTGTCTCTCCTTCCCTTCAGTCATTGCTGGTATAACAGTTGTCTCTCCTTCCCTTCAGTCATTGCAGGCATGACAGTTGTCTCTCCTTCCCTTCAGTCATTGCTGGCATGACAGTTGTCCCTCCTTCCTTTCAATCATTCCTGGCATGACAGTTGTCCCTCCTTCCCTTCAGTCATTCCTGGCATGACAGTTGTCCCTTATTCCCTTCAGTCATTCCTGACATAATAGTTGTACCTTCTTCTCTTGAACCATTCCTGGCATGACATCCCTCCTTCCCTTTACCTCTGATTTGTCCACGCTCCTGGCCATCCCATTTTAATCACTCATTAAATGTCCAGACTACCTCAATAATGCCTCCTCTGATCTCTGAATAATACTTTTTGTAAATCTATCCTCTCTTCTAATCTCCAAGTTTCTAATTTTCTGAATAATATTCTTACCACACAGCTCCCTCGAACCCGATTTCTCTTCAGTTATCGAATGAAAAATTATACCATACCTTTTCGTAATTAAAATCTGATAAAATGGCACCTACACATTCACGGGATATGGCAAAAAAAATTCCTAGTTAGTGATAAGATATCCGAAATTTTGAGATTTTATCTAAATTTTGCATCTTCTAGAGGACTGATCTGTTATTAGAGATTGCAGCTAAATGGAAATAAGTCACTCTGTCAGACTTTTTTGGGTTATCCCAGGTTCTCTACACATATGCTGCTATGTATGATAATTCTATGTAACTATATTTGTTTGTAGATGAATGGTTCAGAGAACCGACATGTTGATAAATTAGACACATGTGCAACTCTTGGGTATCTTTGTTGAGGAAACGTTTCGCCACACAGTGGCTTCATCAGTCCATACATAGGAGAAACTTGAAGAACAGGAGGAGAATGAGGTAATCAGTCCCTCAACCTTGAGTTGATGTGGTCAGTCCATCAATCAGTCCATCTACTCAAGATTGATGGACTGAACACATCGACTCAAGGTTGAGGGACTGATTACCTCATTCTCCTCCTGTTCTTCAAGTTTCTCCTACGTATGGACTGATGAAGCCACTGTGTGGCGAAACGTTTCCTCAATAAAGATACCCAAGAGTTGCACATGTGTCTAATTTATCAACTGTATTTGTGTATACCTGAATAAACTAACTTACTATATGTCCAATTTTTTATGTTAATAAGATATTGCTTTGGAATTCTATTCTATATTGTGTACAACTATATAGAGTAATTGTAAGATATGAAATGGCTTAGTGTTTTAAATTGGACCCAATTTCCAAGGGAACTACTTTGAAATTGGGTCTTTCTAGTGATGTAACAATGCTTAGTTAGTCTGAAAAAGACCTTTGCGACCTCTGTAATCCTGTTTACCGCGCTACTGCTCACAGGATGAGCATGTGTGCACAGACTAGCCGCAAGCGGCACAACTGACACATCCCATGAGCAACGCCAGCCTCCTCCTGAGTCGGATAAACCTGTTCTGAAAGGGTGAGGCCAAACAGAGGGGGCTTTCTAAAGTTGTCGCGTAGAAATCAAAATCTGGCATAGTATATACACAAATAACCCGCACATAGAGGAGAGGAGCTTACGACGGCGTCTGGGTCCGACTTGTATCGTTTACAGAGTCGGACCGAAACGTCGTCATAAGTTCCTCTCTTCTATGTGCAGGTTGTGTATCGTTCCAGTCACGGTATTGTGGCTTCTTTTGCTATTCCTAGCAAGGTATATATGGAAATGAAGAGAGGGTCTTTGTTTATGCCATTTCCCTTTGCGTTAGCTCTCACGGGATTGAAATTTGAAGCCGATCGGATGAGGAGTTTTGAATATATAAACAACCCTGGAATGAAATCATACGAAAATATTGAACCTAAGCAGGTGTTATGGTTTCTAGAGTAGCAGGTGCTACTGTCTCTAGCAGCAGGTGTCACGGATTCTAGAGTAGCATGTGCTATGGCCTCTAGCAGCAGGTGCTACGTTTCCTAGAGCAGCAGGTGCTACGTTTCCTAGAGCAGCAGGTGCTACGTTTCTTAGATCAGCAGGATTTACGGTTCCTGGAGCAGCAGGTGTTAGGTTTCCTAGAGCAGCAGGTCTTACGGTTCCTGGAGCAGCAGGTGTTACGGTTCCTAAAGCAGCAGGTGTTACGGTTCCTAGAGCAGCAGGTGTTACGGTTTCTAGAGCAGCAGGTGTGACGGTTCCTAGAGCAGCAGGTGTGACGGTTCCTAGAGCAGCAGGTGTTACGGTTCCTAAAGCAGCAGGTGTGACGGTTCCTAGAGCAGCAGGTGTTACGGTTCCTAGAGCAGCAGGTGTTACGGTTCCTAGAGCAGCAGGTGTTACGGTTCCTAGAGCAGCAGGTGTTGCGGTTCCTAGAGCAGCAGGTGTTACGGTTCCTAGAGCAGCAGGTGTTACGGTTCCTAGAGCAGCAGGTGTTACGGTTCCTAGAGCAGCAGGTGTTACGGTTCCTAGAGCAGCAGGTGTTGCGGTTCCTAGAGCAGCAGGTGTTACGGTTCCTAGAGCAGCAGGTGTTACGGTTCCTAGAGCAGCAGGTGTTACGGTTCCTAGAGCAGCAGGTGTTACGGTTCCTAGAGCAGCAGGTGTTACGGTTCCTAGAGCAGCAGGTGTTACGGTTCCTAGAGCAGCAGGTGTTGCGGTTCCTAGAGCAGCAGGTGTTACGGTTCCTAGAGCAGCAGGTCTTACGGTTCCTAGAGCAGCAGGTGTTACGGTTCCTAGAGCAGCAGGTGTTACGGTTCCTAGAGCAGCAGGTGTTACGGTTCCTAGAGCAGCAGGTGTTACGGTTCCTAGAGCAGCAGGTGTTGCGGCTTCTCGGGTGTTCTCCTCATTCATTTGTAAAATCTTCAATAACATTTTAGTTGTTACTTGCAAAATTCCGTGTTATGCCAGTGTTCCGTGCCTCTGTGCATTTACCTGTGTCTCATTCTGAGACACAGGTAAATGTCTCAGAATGAGACCTGTGTCTCAGAATGAGACCTATGTCTCAGAATGAGACACAGGTAAATGTCTCAGAATGAGACCTGTGTCTCAGAATGAGACACAGGTAACTGTCTCAGAATGAGACCTGTGTCTCAGAATGAGACACAGGTAAATGTCTCAGAATGAGACACAGGTAAATGTCTCAGAATGAGACCTGTGTCTCAGAATGAGACCTGTGTCTCAGAATGAGACACAGGTAAATGTCTCAGAATGAGAGACAGGTAAATGTCTTAGAATGAGACCTGTGTCTCAGAATGAGACACAGGTAAATGTCTCAGAATGAGACACAGGTAAATGTCTCAGAATGAGACACAGGTAAATGTCTCAGAATGAGACACAGGTAAATGTCTCAGAATGAGACACAGGTAAATGTCTCAGAATGAGACACAGGTAAATGTCTCAGAATGAGACCTGTGTCTCAGAATGAGACACAGGTAACTGTCTCAGAATGAGACCTGTGTCTCAGAATGAGACACAGGTAAATGTCTCAGAATGAGAGACAGGTAAATGTCTCAGAATGAGACCTGTGTCTCAGAATGAGAGACATGTCTCAGCCCGTGTGTTTCTTTATCTCTGAAGCTGTAGATGCGTCTCTCACTCTCTATATTTGTCTGTGATATACCTTTGACTCACCTGGCATCTGTATCGAGAGTTTTACTCTAGTAAACCGGCCTTAAACCAGAAGTCCTTGTTGGCTCTTTGATCAACTTGGCTGTTGCTGCCCACAGGCCTGCATAGTTATTACGACCTATCTATTCAGGCACTTCCTCCAGAAACTTTTTCAATTTCCTCTTAAAATTTCTTTTTCCATTTTTGGAAATGGTTTCTGGATCTTTTGATAGAAAGTTGAAGATGGTGACCACAATTAGCTGAGAATTGGGTGTAAAGACTCGGTAGATATTGTGTTGCAGTGTCTGATATAGTGATTATTAAATGGTATACACTACCGACAGGTTGGTAGATAAATAAATATACCAACCTGTCGGTAGTGTATACCGTGTAAAGACTTGTAATTCAAGGCGAGAATATTGTAAAGTTTCTCTCATGTCTGAGGTTTTTGTAGTGCTGATAAGCTGAATCCTGTGCGAAACGTTTAGTGTCATTTCTTCGACAGTAATGAAGAAAGACTCGTGTAGAATTTCAGTAATGTAACAGTAGTGGAAGTTAGTGGTGGTAATAGTAGGAGCCGCAGCAATAGTAGGAGCAGTACTAGTAGTAGTAGTAGCAGTAGGAACAGCAGTTGTAGTAGGAGCAGCAGTAGTAGTAGTAGCAGCAGTAGTAGGAGCAGCAGTAGTAGTACTAGTAGGAGAAGTATCAGTAATAATAACAGTAATAATGGAGGTAGTCTGAGGAACAAGAGTACAGAGGAGTACTGCAGGAGAAGAAATATCACAGGCGGGGTAAAACAAGCTCCTTGCGGTACAGAACCCATAAGACAGAACCCACCTAGACAGAAGACAGGAAAAGCAAGGAAAACCTAGGAAATATGATGTATGGAGAGGAGGAGATACAGATCTTGTCAAGTCCCGAGTGTTCTAAACTTTGGATCACTTGACAATGTAATGAGAAAAGAAGGCATCTACAGAGACAAAACCAGGGCTAAGATTCATGTTATTGTAGACGTTTCGCCATACGTTTTTACCAATGCAAATTCAAGCACAACATTAAAAGAAGAACTATATACAGAAGATGAGGTAATTAGTCCCTAAGCCTTGGAGTTGGTGTGCAGAGCACCGAAGTCTTGAAGAGCCTGAAGTACAAGCAAGAAAACAGGCGCATATATACTGGCTTCGGGTGAGGGACAAAGATATCGCCAATAGTAGGTGGGATTCCTCAGTGGAAGTAGGTCATACCCTGAGGGATTGATTACCTCGTCTTTGGTATGTAGTTCTACTGATACCCAGTTACGTCCTTAAATTTGTATCGATAAAACCACTGGATGGCGTAACGACTATAATACAGATATCCAAATGTGATGAATGGTTTTGAAAACCGACAAGTTGAAGAATTGAGACACTTAGGCAACGATATGGGAATGTTTATTAACGAAACGTTTCGCCACACCGTGGCTTCGTAAATTCAATGATTTGGTCAAGTAGGGAGCTGGACAGGTGACTATGAAATTAGAGTTGCTAATGAATCAAAGACCAATCCAAAGGGGTTCTTTCAAGTGTATAGGACGAAGGTGAAGGAAAAAGTAGGACCTCTGAAATCTGGGAATGGACAGCTGACGGATAATGAACTAGAAATGTGTTCCTTATTTAATGACTATTTTTTGTCAGTTTTTACACAGGAAGATGTAAATGAGATTCCAGTAATTAACAATTATTTAGTTCCTGATGAATTTGAGTTAACTAATATTACTGTCACGAGGGACATGGTTATTAAACAGATAGACAAACTGAAACAAAATAAGTCCCCGGGACCCGATGAGTTGTTTTCAAGGGTACTTAAGGAATGCAAGATGGAGCTTAGTCAGCCATTAACGAGTGTATTCAATGTGTCCATCCTTACCAGTGTTGTGCCAGAGTTGTGGAAGATGGCTAATGTGGTTCCTATATTCAAATCAGGGGATAAGTCCACTCCTTCAAATTACCGTCCAATAAGCCTGACATCTATAGTGGGCAAGTTATTAGAATCAATTATAGCTGACATTATCAGAAGTCACCTTGAAGAGCATAACTTGATAAATGAATCTCAGCATGGATTCACGAGAGGTCGTTCCTGCCTGACAAACTTACTGACGTTCTTCAATAGAACATTTGAGGCAGTTGACAGTGATAAGGAATATGATATTGTTTATTTGGATTTTAGTAAAGCCTTCGACAGAGTACCTCACAAGAGACTCTTAAGAAAAGTGGCAGCTCATGGTATAGGAGGTAAAGTTCTAGCATGGATTGAGGCATGGCTTACCAATAGAAAGCAGAGAGTTACCATTAATGGAGTGAAATCTGAATGGGGATTAGTCACTAGTGGCGTTCCACAAGGATCAGTTTTGGGCCCTCTCTTGTTCATAATTTACATTAATGACCTTGATGAAGGGATTACTAGTGACATGAGTAAGTTTGCTGATGATACAAAGATAGGCCGTATAATTCACTCTGAGGAGGATATCAATGAACTCCAGGACGATTTGAACAAATTAATGTCTTGGTCTGAAAAATGGCAGATGAAGTTTAATGTGGAAAAGTGTAAGGTACTTGCCCTTGGTAATGAAAATAACCCTCGAAGCTATAATCTAGGTGAAGTAGAGCTTGTGATGAATGGTTTGAAAAACCGACAAGTTGACGTTTCGCCACACAGTGGCGAAACGTTTCCTGAATAAAGATCCCCATATGCTGCATAAGTGTCTCAATCTTCAACTTGTCGGTTTTTCAAACCATTCATCACAACTGTCAGACGCTGCAGCATCATGGGATTTTGTTACAAAGAATTCTTCAACACTTGTTCAACCTTTGGACGAAGACCTACTTCGACTAGTGGATGGTACCACTATGACCCCGCCTCCATCTGCTTCAACTCACCTCACTACAGTATATAAGCCACGTCTACGGCCCTATGCTGTACATTCTACAAGATTGATGGACTGAACACATCGACTCCAGGTTGAGGGACTGATTACCTCATTCTCCTCCTCTCCTTACACCTTCCTCTTTGTATTGGACTGATGAAGCCACTGTGTGGCGAAACGTTTCCTGAATAAAGATCCCCATATGCTGCATAAGTGTCTCGAAGTAGAGCTTGGTCATACAGAATGTGAAAAAGACTTGGGAGTCATGGTAAGCAGAAATCTAAAGCCAAGACAGCAGTGCCTTAATGTGCGCAACAAGGCCAACAGATTACTTGGATTTATATCAAGAAGTATAAGTAACAGAAGTCCAAAAGTTATTTTACAGCTCTATACATCACTAGTGAGGCCTCATTTAGATTATGCTGCTCAGTTTTGGTCCCCTTACTACAGGATGGACATAGACTCATTAGAGAACATACAGAGAAGAATGACTAAAATGATTTACTGTGTAAGGAACCTCCCGTATGAAGATAGACTTAAAGCCTTAAATCTCCACTCTCTGGAGAGGCGTAGAATGAGGGGAGATATCATTGAAGTGTATAAGTGGATGACGGGCATAAACAAAGGAGACATTAATAAAGTACTGAAGGTGTCGAACCAGGTAAGAACCAGGAATAATGGATTTAAGTTGGATAAATTTAGATTTAGAAAGGACATAGGTAAGTACTGGTTTTCTAACAGAGTTGTAGATGCGTGGAACAGTCTTCCCAGTGGGGTGATAGAGGCTAGGACCTTGGGTAGCTTTAAGAAGAGACTGGACAAATATATGAGTGGGAGGGGCTGGGTTTGATTGGTGTCAAGGGGTACAGGAGTTATTTCTTGAGTAGCTTTAGGTAGATGTCGTTTTGATAAGGACCTGCCTCGTATGGGCCAGTAGGCCTTCTGCAGTGTTCCTACATTCTTATGTTCTTATGTTCTTATGAGCCGGGCAGTGGTTCGTACTTTGGATTGCATGCGGCCAGCAGTAACAGCCTAGTTGATCAGGCTCTGATCCATTGCGATGCCTAGTCACGGACCGGGCCGAGGGGGCTTTAACCCCCGGAATACCCGCCAGGTATACTCCAGTATGGTGATTTTTTTTTTATGGGAATTTAAGGTAACACAGCAGGCTGATAAAAAAGAGATAATTATGAAAGCTATTTATAAGGCTAAAGGAATCCTGTGCAAAGATACTATTTCTATATGCCATGCTAATGTAATTCTGACATCCCTTCATTTCGAGATCCGACCGGTCGGTCGGAACGTAACTCTGACGTTAGTCGGGGAGGATCTGTACACCCAACATTCGTTCCCTTCTGTGTAAATATCCATAACTAAACGTATATAAGACAATAGCAGTTCTGGAATATTGAGAAGACTCATCGCTCAGGTGTTTGAAATAATGTGTTAGGTAGAACACGTGTGCGACTAATCAGCATGCGGTAACGTTTCACTCTCTAGGATGTTCTGTTACCTAACATATTCTAGGTAATTCTACCAATGTTACAACATTTGATATACACTGTTACCACCATTGTGTGACATACTGCATCTATGTTACTTCCTTTAACCCCAACACCTATTCGTTATGTTCAAAAGAATCAATGAGAAGTCCCCCGATATCATAGCAGTCACAGAAACGAAACTCACCGAGACAATAACAGATGCAATCTTCCCACCAGGATATCAGATCCTGAGGAAAGACAGAAGGAGCTTCTCACAAACGAAGTTATATTCCGTCCTAGACCATTATCAGGTCACAGCTGTGGGACAAAATGAGAAGTATATTAGAAGACTGGTCGATAAAGGGGGGAGAAAGGGAGAGAACGATAGAAGAACGATAGAATATCAAGACTTAGCAGCAGTCGTAATAGCAGAAGTAACTCGACTCACGAAATCGTAATGACACAATGGCAAGCAAACCATACCACGGGTGGGGCTAGAACCCGCGATCAGAGAGTCATAAAACTCCAGACCGACGCCCTAGCCGCGATCGGAGTCATAAAGACTCTGATCGCGGGTTCTATCCCCACCCATGGTATAGTTAGTAGAAGTAGTAATAGTAGGAGTAGTAATACATATGAGAATAATATTATTAAAGGGAATAATAGTAGTAACAGTAGTAGAAGGAGCAACGGTAATTAGTAATAGTTGTATAATAATTACAGTGAGAAAATAAACTACTGCCTAAGTAAATGGAGGCGTAGATAACTCAGATTTATCAGAGAGCGAGGGTGGAAGACTAACTCCTACACAGACTTATAACTTGTTAGTTCAGCCACCTCCACTCCACATATAGTCTTGCATCAAGTCGTATATAAATGGTTTACAATACCGACAAAATGAAGACTGTAGAGCTATGTGCAAAATGAGGTAATCAGGTGGTGATGAGCACCGTAGTCTTCGAAGTATCTGAAGAATAGGCAACAAGACTGTCGCTTATATACCAGCGTCAAATGAAGGACATGCAGCAGGCGAAGGTATTGTCAGTGGTATGCGAAACGTTTACAAATAAAGATTTGTAGATGAATGGTTCAGAGAACCGACATGTTGATAAATTAGACACATGTGCAACTCTTGGGTATCTTTACTGAGGAAACGTTTCGCCACACAGTGGCTTCATCAGTCCATACGTAGGAGAAACTTGAAGAACAGGAGGAGAATGAGGTAATCATTCCCTCAACCTTGAGTCGATGTGTTCAGTCCATCAATCTTGAGTAGAATAATGCTGCACCTCTCCTGCCATACGGTTTATAAGCTGCTTCTCCGCTCATATGCCGTATTCTACTCAAGATTGATGGACTGAACACATCGACTCAAGGTTGAGGGACTGATTACCTCATTCTCCTCCTGTTCTTCAAGTTTCTCCTACGTATGGACTGATGAAGCCACTGTGTGGCGAAACGTTTCCTCAATAAAGATACCCAAGAGTTGCACATGTGTCTAATTTATCAACAAATAAAGATACCTAGATGTTGAACCTGTGTCTAATTCTTCAGTCTAGCATCAGTTTCTGTTAGTTCAGGCGCCCCCTTCCCTAAAGTCCATTCCACACCACTTACGCACCTGCGTCCTTCAACGTTACTTCTAACACCTCCATTCCATGTACAAACCATACCCATAACTAACCAGGAAAATGGGGCACATAAGTTTAAGTATTAACCTTAAATGGCCTGAAAGGCGTCCTGGGAGATAAAACTCTTGTTATCGTCTTCCTGAAACACCTGACTGTAAGAAGGAGAATTTAAAAGGATTCTCAGTACTTCTTTAAAGTTTGCTATCAACCTCTCGCCACAATGGTTACACCGCCATCGTATCGATCGCGTCAGACTCGGGCATAAAAATCGCCACCGCCAAGGAACCAACTTTAATCAAAGAAAAGGTAAAGCTTCTTGCAGAGCCTCAAGTTGGCAACACAGAGATGCTTCCAAGCTTAATGTCTTCGGACAGACTAACAGAAAAAAAGATCAGAGAAAATGTTATGGAATTTAGAGGCGGAAGAGGACACAAGTGTGCAGAATAAACCCTTATATATTCAACGTTATGGTTAATTTAGCCAAATATACAAAATACCACGTACCAAGTACGTGGAACAACGGTATCTTTATTTACTACAAGTACATGTACAAGGTATACAAGTACATGTACAAAGTATACAAGTGCATGTTGGTTTAAAAAGACACGTAAGCAAACACTATGACATATTTATTAGAAAACGTTTCGGTCCTGGGACCTAGAAGTGATCAAGTGAGGACGTGTCGAGTGCGCTCTCTACGGACTGAACCAAGATGCCCTCCATCGAGCAACTTTACCAACAGCTTAAGGAAGAATTGAGGATGACGAACATGGAGATTCTGCGACTGACCAAGGAAAACAAAAAGATTCGTAGTAGTCCTTCTGTTTTGAGTCCTCAGGTCAAGAAGGGAAACTGGTCAGTGGCTGGACAGCATGGAACGAGGTTGACGATCAAGAAGACGAATGGAAAGGTAGAAACGATGAAGAAGAAAGAGATTGCTGTGGAAACTGTTGTGGAAACATCTAATGCATTCCCCGTGCTACCCGACGAATGTGAGTCGAACACTGGGAACGTCACGACGAACGACACCAAGGAAGGTAAGAATATTGTTGTTGTTGGGGATAGCCAAGTTAGGTATATGGATAGGGCGTTCTGCTTGAAGGACAGGAGTAGGAGACAGAGGGTTTGCTTCCCTGGGGCTAGGATGGAGGATATTGTTAGCCGTCTGGATGACATCAGCCTGGAGAAGTTCTGTTCCAAAGATCCAGACTTTGGAACAGAACTTCTCCAGGCTGAGGGACTGACAACCATAAATCTACAACTTCAAGGGTGATGAACTGATTACATCGTCTTCACATCTCTACTGCTCCTGCCTACTTTTTGTACTCGACTGAAGAAGCCTACTGTGTAGGCGAAACGTTTCGGAATAAAGTTGCCTAAATGTTGCCTATATGTCTTACCTACCAAAATGTCACATTAGTTGCGCTTGTGTCCTTTTACTCCTTTCTTATGTTCTTCTGTACAAGGTATACAAGTACATGTACAAGGTATACAGACCATAGTTGACATCAGTGACATACTACTATATAGAAAACCACTTGTTAATGTTGACCATTTCCTGCAAATTAGGTCAGTTTTGTCCCAGGATGCGACCCACACCAGTCCACTAACACCCAGGTACTCATTTTAAACTGATGGGTGAACATAGACAACCGGTATAAGGAAACATGCTCATTGTTTCTACCCTCGCCGGGAATCGAACCCGGACTTTCACTGTGTAAAGCGAGAGCTTTTGCCTCCAGGCTACGGGGCTGCCATGGCATGCATTCCAAGTACATGGAAGAATGGCATGCATTTGAAGTATGTGGAAAAGTGTCATGCATTTCAAGTACGTAGAACAGTGTCGTGCATTCCAAGTGCCTGAAACAGTGCCATGCATTCTAGGTACCTGGAACAATGTCATGCATCCCAGGTGCCTGAAACAGTGTCATGCATTCCGAAAGCCTGAAACAGTGCCATGCAGGTACCTGGAACAGTGTCATGCATTCCAAATGTCTGAAACAGTGCCATGCACTACAGGTACCTGGAACAGTGTCATGCATTCCAGGTGTCTGGAACAGTTATGCACTCCAGGTACTCTTCGAAACCGTTAGGATAAGATTTGATAGGATGTTTAAACCAGGGAGGGTTAGCCACCCATTATAACACAAGAAGAACAGTACGTCATCTAAGACTGTCTTATTTCCATTGGAGTCCTTCATTCTTGTCCCCCAGGATGCCACCCACACCAATCTGGTAACATCCAAGTACCTACATGCTGCTAGGTAAACAGTAACAGGTTACACCAATATTTCCACCCATGCTGGGAATTAAAACAGTTTGTGAGGCGAGAGGGTTGCAAACTTAGACACGGGACACTGTACTGCTATTGGAGTACATCCTTCTTCCTGCCGCAGCTGTGTAAACGATGCGTTTTCTCTCTGGTCTCTTCTAACCTGTTCTCGATGACCTTCATCTTGCTCGTTATATGACGCTCAACGCTAAATGGGAATCTAACTCGTTGATTCTTTTCTTAGATATTCAGGGCCATTGTGACAGGCTTTATAATTTAATGTTTACCGCAAACCAATGCACAGTGGCATGTGCATTAACAATTTACAATACCATGTTCTTTCTGTCAAGAATATGATCTTGTTTCTCTGTTCTTCCGTGACCTCCAAGTCTGTGATCTTCACTTTCTCGACTCTTGCATTTCCGAGACCTGCAAGTCTGTGATCTTCAGTTTCTCGACTCTTGCATTTCCGAGACCTGCAAGTCTGTGATCTTCACTTTCTCGACTCTTGCATTTCCGAGACCTGCAAGTCTGTGATCTTCAGTTTCTCGACTCTTGCATTTCCGTGGCCTCCAAGTCTGTGACCTTCACTTTCTCGACTCTTGCATTTCCGTGACCTCCAAGTCTGTAACCTTGTGACCTTCACTTTCTCGACTCTTGCATTTCCGAGACCTGCAAGTCTGTGGCCTTCACTTTCTCGACTCTTGCATTTCCGAGACCTGCAAGTCTGTGATCTTCACTTTCTCGACTCTTGCATTTCCGAGACCTGCAAGTCTGTGATCTTCACTTTCTCGACTCTTGCATTTCCGAGACCTGCAAGTCTGTGATCTTCACTTTCTCGACTCTTGCATTTCCGAGACCTGCAAGTCTGTGACCTTCACTTTCTCGACTCTTGCATTTCCGAGACCTGCAAGTCTGTGACCTTCACTTTCTCGACTCTTGCATTTCCGAGACCTGCAAGTCTGTGACCTTCACTTTCTCGACTCTTGCATTTCCGAGACCTGCAAGTCTGTGACCTTCACTTTCTCGACTCTTGCATTTCCGTGGCCTCCAAGTCTGTGACCTTCACTTTCTCGACTCTGGCATTTCCGAGACCTGCAAGTGTGTGACCTTCACTTTCTCGACTCTGGCATTTCCGAGACCTGCAAGTGTGTGACCTTCACTTTCTCGACTCTGACATTTCCGAGACCTCTCGTCTTATCAACCCTGTTTCATAAACTCTGTTTACTCTCATGTTCAGCGGACTTCTCTCTCAAACTCACTTCTTCGTTTAACTAAAGTTCTTTGCCACCCGCTACATTTCTAACAATCAAAATCTTACCCAAATCCCTTGTTCTTGCTGTTAGATTAATATTTTTTGTCGCTATCTTGTTCACTTTTCTCCTGTCACTAATTCTCCTAATATCACTCAATTTCCTGTTACCTCTGTTCTCTTCTATACTATGGTTACACTGGCCTCTTCCTTTCTGAGAGACATAAAGAACAAAAGTGTTCTCTTTGTTAACAATAACACTGTTCTTTTCTGTCATGTTAGAGATAACAGATATTTTTTAATTAGTCCTCTGCTAAAAATGTCTTCCGTAATATATATATATATATATATATATATATATATATATATATATATATATATATATATATATATATATATATATATATATATATGTCGTGCCGAATATGTAAAACTGGTCAGTTAGCAAGAACTCATTTAAAATTAAGTCCTTTCTAAAATTTTCTCTTATACGTTTAAAGATATATTTTTTTCATTAATGTTAATGTAAAAATTTTAGTTTTGCACCAAAAGAATCTTAGAAAACTTACCTAACCTTATTATAACAAGAACAATTTATTTTATCCTAACCCAACTATATATATTTTAGATTTGTTTACAATAATTTAATACTAAACAAACATAATCAAATATATGTTTTTCGTTAGGTTCAGAATGATTTTGGCGAAATTATTGCATACACAAATTTTCGCTTGTCCTATATGGCAAGATGAGCGTTGCTGTTTAAGCAATATATATATATATATATATATATATATATATATATATATATATATATATATATATATATATATATATAAACACTGATCTCTGGCTGAAGGAGACTCGAACCTACAAACCTTAGGACAAGGTACGCAGTGCTTTACCAATCTACCCACACTGGACCAATACCTTGGCGTGTAGCATTCGCTACACGTTTTGATCCAAGGCAGCCAGCTTTCAGGGAGAAGGCTTACAGCTTTTCATCTCATCCCCTGCATGCATCAGCCTTACTAGAGATTTGAACAATGCAAGGAATTCGCGAGAGCATGCGAAATATACACAAACACTGATCTCTGGCTGAAGGAGACTCGAACCTACGAACCTTAGGACAAGGTACGCAGTGCTTTACCAATCTACCCACACTGGACCAATACCTTGGCGTGTAGCATTCGCTACACGTTTTTGATCCAAGGCAGCCAGCTTTCAGGGAGAAGGCTTACAGCTTTTCATCTCATCCCCTGCATGCATCAGCCTTACTAGAGATTTGAACAATGCAAGGAATTCGCGAGAGCATGCGAAATATACACAAACACTGATCTCTGGCTGAAGGAGACTCGAACCTACGAACCTTAGGACAAGGTACGCAGTGCTTTACCAATCTACCCACACTGGACCAATACCTTGGCGTGTAGCATGAGCTACACGTTTGATCCAAGGCAGCCAGCTTTCAGGGAGAAGGCTTACAGCTTTTCATCTCATCCCCTGCATGCATCAGCCTTACTAGAGATTTGAACAATGCAAGGAATTCGCGAGAGCATGCGAAATATACACAAACACTGATCTCTGGCTGAAGGAGACTCGAACCTACGAACCTTAGGACAAGGTACGCAGTGCTTTACC